>NW_010558181.1:44663-87227 GCF_000687285.1 Phaethon lepturus | reverse complement strand
GTGTTTCTGTGTGATTCTGTGATTCTGTGATCTTTGGGTTTATCTTCCTTAAATATTTCAAATTATAATTTTATCAAACAGATCCCAGATCTGAAGCATTTTGTGTGTGGGTGACAATGACGAATATAGAAGCATTCAGATGAGATGCAGAGGGAAGAATTAGGGACAACAATCTACAAGTCAATTTTGTCCGTAGAAAACTGCATCACTGAAACTTATGTCAAATGTCACTTATTTAGGAAGACATTTGCAAAGCTCTAAGAAAACCTCTGAGATGTCATTTTCAAGCACTGCATTTCAATCAGCATGGGGACTGAGGTGAAAAAATGAAAATTAAGTTAGTTGTAATATTTTTGCAAATGTTTCAGCTAATGAAAATAGGAACCCTTTTTGTTACTGTTTTGCTGAGTATACTTATTGTACCTCTTGTTAAATAAGAATGTGTAATTGAGGATAAATGTGTGCTACTTTATTTTTATTTGTTCAAAACGTTACTCTTCCTGTGCACATGAAACTAGTTGTTTGAGCGCACAAGTGAGTTTGCTGATGAGCAAAAGAACTCAAAACTCAAATTAGTAATGAAATCAAACAGACAATGCAATTTAAAAGGCCTTAACACAATGCTTAATAATTAAATTCATAGCAAAAAGAAAATTTTACAGTAGGTGCAATCACTAACATTAAATTTGTCTTTGTATGAATCATAGAATCTTTCGGTTGGAAGGGACCTATTAAGGTCATCTACTCCAACCCCCCTGCAATGAGCAGGGACATCTTCCACTAGATCAGGTGGCTCAGAGCCCCGTCTGACCTGACCTGGAATGGTTCCAGGGATGGGGCATCTACCACCTCTCTGGGCAACTTGTGCCAGTGTTGCACCACCCTTGTTATGAAAAATTTCTTCCTTGTATCAAGTCTAAACCCACCCTCTTCTAGTTTAAAACCATTAGTCCTTGTCCTGTCGCAACAGGTCCTGATAAAAAATCTGTCCCCATGAAAACCTGTCCCCATCTTTCTTATAAGCCCCCTTTAAGTACTGGAAGGCTGCAATAAGGTCTCCCCAGAGCCTTCTCTTCTCCAGGCTAAACAACCCCAAGCCTCTCAGCCTGTCCTCACAGGAGAGGTGTTCCATCCCTCTGATCATTTTTGTGACCCTCCTCTGGACTCGCTCCAACAGGTCCATGTCTTTCCTGTGCTGAGGGCTCCAGGGCTGGACACAGGACTCCAGGTGGGGTCTCACCAGAGTGGAGCAGAGAGGCAGAATCATCTACCAAGACCAGTATGGGACTGGGGGGTCTAACAAATTACTAACTCTATCTGTTTTCTCTTAGCCATGTATATGGCGGTGTCTGTGCTGGATGCCTTTCATTTTTCTTGTCTCTTGGACTGGAAAATGATAAATAATGCACCCTCTGGTATGAATTTCTATTTGCGTGTATTTGGCATAACACAGGAATCTTAGAAATGAGTGAACATTTCTCTCACATCTGGAACATGTCTAAATTATCACCAATAACGTCCCCACTACAAATGGCTGAACAAGACAGTAAGGCACTGTGTCAAATTTAGTCCAACTCCTTCTGTCGTTAAATGAACAACCACCACAAAAACTGAAGTTGTTACTGTTCCTAAAGTTCTATTTAAAAACAAAGCTACTAAATTTGGAATAATGGCTAGTTTTTAGCTATGAGTTGGCTTGATTTTAAAAGGGTTTATCCCCTGTGCTTAAACTCATACATGATAGATTACCTATTCTGTAATAACAGCAGTGTTTATACTCTGGTGATGTTCTGCTAAAATGTGCCTGAGATCTTATGGCTGTGCTTAGTTGAAGTCATTCAGTCCTTGGACTTGGTTAGCATCTGAAAGATATTCCCCTCTCAAGATGCACAAGAACTATGCCTAGCGTTTCTCCTACCCTGCGAGCAGGTGGCCAGCACATTGGTGCAAAATGTCCAGCCATGCTGCTGTCTTCAATTAGGATCCATTCAAAGCTGACTCATCTGTTACTGTGGGGCTCTTGTCAACCTGGCTGCTTTCAACCCGTAAGTGTTAATGTGTATTTACTGCAGTGCAGTTGTCAATCATTCACACCAACACCCTCATGGCAAGGATTTGCTCTGTAGGGTTAGCAGTGGTGCTGTGGGGATGGGACTGCCTCATCCAACCTGCAAAATTGAGGACCACGGTTTTGTTTTGTGCATCTGTTCCTATTATTTTCCATGGACCGAGTAACAATTTACCACCCAAAGAGATGAAGGGGTATATCCCATGCCTGTTGTGTTTGGATACCAGCACAAAGATGAGATGGTCTGTGGTGAAGTCTTGTGGTTTAGGAAATTGTACTGCCTATTTTATTTTTCCAGCAGGGTAAATAAAAGAAATAAATAGAAAATAAGTGATTTAAAAAAAAAATAATTTTCCATAACCAAGGTCGTACTCAGAGTGATTCATGGACATGCCTTAATACTATGCCCTCCACCCCACCCCCTGTGTGGCTTGCTGCTCTGTCCCATTTTTACGGAGCAGGGAAATGGGGGCTGGTTGATTTTTGCGGACTTTAAACCATTCTCTGGAAGCCTTTTTACTACGGCTATAGCACCCCCTCTTTCTTGCGTAGATTCATCACAGCTGTTTGTGGCACAACATCAGCTCCTGCTCATACCCTGTAGTTGAAAGCATGCCCTTCTGTAGCCCAAAGGCAAATTAGTCCATCAACTTAATTCTCATGGGATTGTGGCTCTTGATTACTAGGCTCCTGCCACAGAGGTGATTTAATATCTTTTGAGTCTATGTGGACCAGGGTTGATGGAAGGTCATATCCCAGCTCAGTGAGAAACATGCAAGTTTTCACTTTGGTTTTTTTTTCCCAGTTTAGGCTCTGGTGACACTGATGCAATCCTCACCTTTTACTTTCCTTTCCTGTTCCCCACTTCTGGCTCTTGTAGCTTTGTCTAGACTACAGATATGGATGGTGTGGGAATAACGGGCAAGTGTGCATGTGCACGCACACACACATTTTGTGTCTTATAAACTTTGTATTGCCTATGTGAAGTACTCCTGCCTGAACGAACAGCGTTAAATCAAAACAGGCTGTGAGAGGGGAACAACAGGAAATGAAAGAACGGCTAAGATAAGGTATTCAGCTGCCTCAACTGGTTTAATAAAAACGTCGCTGGTACCTTTCTCCATTTATGCTTTGCCTTGCTTATATGCTCTTATCCTTAGCTCATCACAGCTAGAACAATGTGGTGACTACAAAGCACGTTGGGAGGCGGATTGAGGGGGAGAGAGTTGCGCAGTGAAGGAGATGCTGCCTGAGTAAGTCTCCCAAACTACCGAACCAGCCAGAAACACCACGGCCCACGGTTTCCTGCTGTGCCTTTATGCCCAGCTGTGATTTTTACTTCTGCAAAAGTGCTCACTGGGGTATTGAGGGAGGAGGCACTCGCGACAGGCAAAGTGAAGGGGAAGGGACCTGTGGGCCACCGCTGTGTGCTCTGTACTGCCGCAGGCGCTGCTGAGAGGGCAGGTATTGGCCTACTGATGGAGATGGGTTATTCATCGGCTCAAAGCAACCAGCGGTGTTTCTGCTGGCTTTGAGGGTCTGTCCATAGCTCTGGTTTCATTTCTATGACACCTGTCTTTTACTGGCTCCATGAGAAATAGCATTCAGACCTTTTTTGTCTTGTTAGATCACTTGCACACACAGAAAATATTTTCTTCTCATTATTTTATTTGATTAGTATCTGCCATGGTTATGTCCTTGTAGGTCTAGGTCTCTCAGAGATATAGAGGGTGAGGTAATCTAGTGATTCCTAATTAAATAGCCAAGCCATTTTCAAAAACAGAATTTTTAGTGATTTATACTTAGGGTAGGGCATGCAGTTCAAATATACTTTCACAGGAACATTAAACTTTCATAAGCCTCTGCATTTTTTGCTGCAAATGTAAAATGCATTTCTTCAACTGGCTTTGTCTTCTGCATTGTGTGCAAGGATGGGAAAACCCAAATCCTGCTAACACAAAACATACCCTGCACACTCACTTGTTCCCCTGGCAGCACGATGCGAGAAGGAATGAACTGCATATGACTGGTATTAGTCACACTGATTGCTATGTCCTACTGGAAGGTGTATTGCTCTGAAGAGGCCATTAGAGGGAATTATACCTGCATCAAGCAGGGCTGCTCACCCCAAAATATAAGGAACTTTCTCTGCCCGGTCTAAGAGAAACAGTAGTAGAAATAAACTAGTAACAGCAGAGTATTTAGGACTAATGGACAAAAATAATGTTTGGAAATCTTATTAGGTGCTAATTCTGGGCTTGGCTTAGTTGCCTTCTCCATTTCTTCTGTTCTCCTTTCAGTAGGGCATCTCTTTCTCTTTCTACAGCCTCTTCTTCACTTATTATTTTCTTTAGTTTGCCTCTCACTTTGGGTCTGCTTCATCCCAATGTAAATTATTACTGTTTAACTGCCCTCTTTGGTTTTCTGCAGCATGCTGTTTTCTGTCCAGAGCCATTTTTACTCTTTTAGTAGGATGCATTGCACAGTGGGGTCCTCCCTAGTTGTGGGGCTCCAGGGCTCAGTGGTAATGAAAATAATAAAGGCATGGTACTTCATCATCATTTGCTTTTATGTTGTTGTCAGTAATAGGGCAGTGTAATGAGCAAAAAAGTAGACCAATTGCCATGTTTTGGTTACTTTGAGTCTGTTCTGTAACAATTATCTGGCAAAAGAGTTTTATTAATGCAGGTTATGTGGAAACCACTTCTCTGACAATATAATCAGACCTAAAGAAGCCAACTTAATGGCACCCAGATGCTCCGCAAAATCATTGGGTGATTTAAGTATAATCATACATACAATCATTTCTTCTATCTTAACTAGCCTGTGACTAAGTATATTCCTTGGTGATCTTCCTTACTGCACGACTATGTAAAAATACCTGGAGCTGCAAAAGCTTTTTCGCTTGATGTAGGAATAAATTGTGCCCAAGCATGGCACCATCATGTTATAGGAGATGCTGCTCGGCTGGACCCTTTGTTGTGCCATGGTTGACTTGCCACAGCTCAGTGTTGTGAAACCAGCTCTTTGCGTTGCCATAGCCAGGTGAGCTATGAGAGCTTTAGGGCTGCCTTGTGCTCTCAAACTGTTGTAAATTAGAGATGGTGAATTAATATAGTAATGAATCTAACGCAATATTTTAGCAATGACCATAAAAGCCGCTTTGTTATGTTGTGGATGTTTTTTGGTGGGTTTTTTGGGGTTTTTTTGTTGTTGTTGTTGTTTGTTTGTTTGTTTTCCTGGTGAAACATAACCATGTTGAAGTTTGTTCTCATCTAACAGGTTAAAGAAAACTAACACCTATGGGAGCTCAAGCTTGGTATTCTTAAAGCTTAAGAATTCTTAGGCTGTTAAAAAACTTGAACTCAGTTCTGAGTAGGTGGAACAAAACGTGAATTGATTTTAATTACAGAACTTTTCAGTTTCATTTAAGTACCAGCACTCTGTATTTGCTGTCCTCTAGGATGCATTTGTATTGTTAAGCAATTAATCTAGAATAGTTAATTAGTCAGAGATCTAAATTTAATTCAAGTTTACTTCTAGTATTTAAACATCTCTTCATCTCTGTGGCACTGCAATCAGGAGGGAATTTATTTTAAAGTTTGTTTATACACATCACCTGTGTTAAGACAAACTTTGTTTTAGATAACTATGAGAACACATGAACACATTAAGTGACTTGAAAGTGTGCATTAGTTAGCCATGTCTTTCCGTCACTCTGCACTTCTTTTAGAAATTGGTATCTTGAATTGTTTCTGCATTCTTTGGGCATTTGAACCTGCTACTAAATAAGCAGCGTATTGTATGACAAAAGACTACAAAATCAAGTTCCGTGTATTTGGGCTAGACAGACATAGTAAGAATAAAACACAGTGAACATAAAAAGAAACGGAAGAGGGTAGGATGTGAAGGTCAAAAACATAGGAAAAAAGATTGCATTTTCTTCGGGCTTGGCAGCATAACCTTTCCTGAGCCTAAAAAAAAACATAGGAAAAAAGATTGCATTTTCTTCGAGCTTGGCAGCATAACCTTTCCTGAGCCTGGAAATGACAGAATGGAATGGAATGACAGAATGACAGAATGTGGAATGACAGAAAAGTGTTGAAAGTAGGGATGATTTGTGGGTTTGTCCCTAGCCATGCTAACTGGATGTGAAAAACACTGGCAGAACATGAGAAGATCCCAGAAGACTTTCTGAAGTTGCACAGTTCTTTTTTTTTTTTTGCAGGAACGCCATTTTCTTACCTGGACTATGACTACATAGTCAGTTTTTTGTGATGAGGGTGGTGAGATGCTGGCATAGGTTGCCCAGAGAAGTTGTAGGTGCCCCATCATTGGAACTGTTCAAGTCCGGGTTGGATGAGGCTTTGAGCAACCTGATCTAGTGGAAGGTGTCCCTGCCCATGGGACATTTGTTGCCTCTGTAAATACTAAGACACAGGTAAATACCAGGTACAAGGCAGCACGTTCTTCAGGAGCCTGCTCTGCAGAAGGTCTGTGAAACCGTGTCTTTTCCCTGCCTTTTTTGGCAAGCCATACTTAGCATTCATCAGTCTCCAGGTGATGTGAGAAAATGAGGTCCTTGTGTTTATGAAGGATGTGGGATAGCTGTTCTGGCTGGGTGAGGCTGGGTGTGCCAGCACAAGTCTGGCCTGAGGGAACTGGAGGAGAGAAGTTCACGTGAGAGTGGGAGGAATATAAGCTGGGAGAGGATTGCACTTATTTGTGCCTATGCCAACAGGATCCTGAAAAGCTTTTCTCCCCTGCTAGCATTAATCACTCTGACTGCTTCCAGAGAAAAATTGAAGTCCCTTTAAACATTTTTTGGTTTGTTTTGTTTTAAATAAGCTGAATAAACCACCCTGTTTTTTAAAATCTTAACCCATTGTTCTCTTATTTGTTCTGGTAGCTCTGTTCCAGTTTAAATAAATGTTTTATGAGCTTGGCTGACCGTAAGTGTATGCAGTCTTCCAAAAGAGGCCTTGCTAGTGTCTTGTACCCAGACACAAATGTTTGTCCCTGCTGGAAATTCCTCAGGGTACATCCATCTTTAGATGGCAAAAACGTGTGAGGGACACCCTGTGTTTGGGAAATGTAGCCAGATCATTCTGTCTTCTGCCATTTCCACCTGTGGAGCTGTCACAGTAGAAATTTGTAGTAAACCCGTTCCGGATTTTCTGCTTTTTTGCATAATTTTTTGGATGTATCATGCAAGAGTATCATGTCTATCCCTAAGATCACTGATTTTTCTTTCTCCTGTAGGATACTCCAGCCCTCCACTGCACTTACGCTGCTGGCAGGCTCAATGGCGATTTATTCCGTTTTGTGAAAATGTCACTAAATTAAAATAATCGGCTCCAAGACTGAGCTCTTGAGGAGTTGCACTAGTAACCTCCTTTTAGCCTCATACTTTCAGTATTTCCCCACAATTAGTAGTCACATCCACTATCTCTTTTATGGTCCTCGTGCTAATCTCCGCTTTTACCAGCTGAATTAATAACTTCCCATATGGCACCATATCAAATGCTCCAGTGAAATCCAGTGGATTAGATCTTCTGTGTTTCTTTTGTCTAGAAAAGGAATTACCTTATCAGATAAGATAAAGTACGCTAGCTGTCTGAAACATGTTTATGAGCTTGGCTGAGGAGCCAAGGGGGACGGTGCTACCATCTGTGGGATTACGACTTACTGATTTTGGAGAGCTCTTACTGATTTTGGATAAGAACTGTGCTCAAATAGAATACTTTGCATTTTTGTTGTTGCTGTTGCCTAAGCATTACCTGTAATCTGCTTTTATTAAGTTGTTAACTTTTTACCCTTACTAACATTGTTTAACCACTTGAGTTCATTTTCATGGAGTTTTGTCTACTCCATGTTAAACTTGGATATCCAGTGGAAATCTGATAGTAACTACTGTGTGAGTGGAGGAAAAACATGCAAACTGTTTAGAAGAGTTTCCTTTAGTTTACTCTACAGTAGGAAAAAGCCTCCGTTACTTGGACTATATAATAACTACTAAAAACCACTTGGCTCCGTTCTCCCGGTTTAGTTTCTCTGATACCCTTTCTAAAAATAAGGTCTACATCATAGGTTTTGTGTCATCTGGTCTAGTCATCATACCCCCCAATTTACTACTGAAGTGTTGTTTACTAGGGGGCACAGTAGTTTTTTTGTCCCAAGACTGCACAGTCTTTGCTCTCGGTCTTTTAACCAGAAATTTTAATAGCAAATATCAGTCCATTAACTTTCAGTAACAGAGACAACTGTCTATTGATAAATTAAGAGAAATTATTTCCACTGTGTATCTGGGATTCTTTAGTAGTTGCCTGCAGTAGCTTGGCAGTAACCAAGTATTGTACTGCATATTCTTTGGAAAAAAAGTGTTTATTCATAAAGGTCTGAACAGAGTCGCATCAGTGTAATGCATGCAACTAAAGGAAATAGTGTTCCTTCATTCCAGGGGTTGAAGCAGAAAACATCCTATTACAATTCAAGTGAATAAAATAAGAATTTCTGTAAATAAATAGCCGCCAGGTACATTACCTCTTACAGCAGTAGAGCCACAAATTGAATCATAGAATAGTTTGGATTGGAAGAGACCTTTAAAGGTGATCTAGTCCAACCCCCCTGCAATGACCAGCGGCATCTTCAACTAGATCAGGTTGCTCAGAGCTCCATCCAACCTGACCTTGAACGTTTCCAGGGATGGGGCATCTACCACCTCTCTGGGCAACCTCTGCCAGGGTTTCACTACCCTTGCTATGAAAAGTGTCTTCCTTATATCTAGTTGAAATCTACCCTCTTTTAGTTTAAAACCATTACCCCTTGTCCTATCACAACAGGTCCTGCTAAAAAGTCTGTCCCCATCTTTCTTAGAAACCCCCTTTAAGTACTGGCAGGCTGCAATAAGGTCTCTTCTCCAGGCTGAACAACCCCACCTCTCTCTGTCCTGAGAGAAGGGGTGTTCCATCCCTGTGATCATTTCTGTGGCCCTCCTCTGGACCTGCTCCAACAGCTCCATGTCTTTTCATCCACTAGTACCCCCAAGTCCTCAGCAGGGCTGCTCTCAAGCCCTTCATTGCCCATCCTGTATTGATACTGGGGGTTGCCCTGACCCAGGTGCAGGACTCTGCACTTGGCTTTGTTGAACATCATGAGGTTCACATGGGCCCATGCCTTGAGCTTGTCCAGGTCCCTCTGGATGGCATCACTTCCCTCAGGCTTGTCAACTGCACCACTCAACTTGGTGTCATCTGCAAACTTGCTGGGGGTGCACTCAATCCCACTGTTTGTGTCATTGATGAAGATATTTAACAGTACTGGTCCCAATATGGACTCCTGAGAGATACTGATCGTCACTGATCTCCAGCTGGACACTGGGCTGTTGACCACTACCCTCTGGATGTGACCATCCAACCAATTCCTCATCCACCAAACAGTCCACCCATCAAATCCCTATCTCTCCAATTTAGAGAGAAGGATGTTGTGAGGGACCCTGTCAAAGGCCTTACAGAAGTCCAGATAGGCAACATTGGTACCTCTTCGCTTGACCACTGATGTGGTCACTCCACCTTAGAAGGCCACTAGGTTGGTCAGGCAGGACTTGCCCTTGGTGAAGCCAGGCGGATTGTCTCAAATCCCTTCCCTGTCCTCCATGTGCCTTAGCATAGCTTCTAGGAGGATCTGTTCCATCATCTTCCCAGGCACAGAGGCTAGTAATTCTCAGGGTCCTCCTTTTGACCCTTTTTAAAAATGGGTGCAATGTTTCTCTTTTTCCAGTCACCAGGGACTTCACTGAAGTCGCCTCTGTCACTACAAAGCCTACAATTTTCAGTGACGAGTAAAATAATGCTTTTGCTTGTTTATGCCATTGTGATAGTCTTACTGTTCAATATTCAGTGATGGTTTTTCTGAAGAGGAATGGAGCCGGTTGTTACATTGGTGAAAATCAGTCTGGATAAATTAGATTTCAGTGATCGTCTCTCATTTTTTCATCCACAATGAAGTGGTATAGTGTTGTCCAAGCTGCCAAATTCCTTTTCAAGAGACTGTCATATTTTCCAACAACTTTCCAGTATTTTTTGAGTAACATTCTCACTTTCATGGGAAAACACTAATGGTTTGTGCAGAGAACTAAAACTGGATGCAATAGAATTATTCTTGCAAATACAGCACTTAACCCTCCGTGTGCATCAGCTTCAATGATGGGAACACTGAAAGCTCCTTTTGCAAGTGTTAAGTGTGAAAACCTACTTGGCTTTTGCAGAAGGTTTCCCCTACATCCACCTCCTGAGAGTCAGAAGCTGACATCTGTTTTGGTTCCTTGACGGAGTGTTTGGTTGAGATACAATCAGTAAAGAATATCGTTCTTTATCATTTATTCCTAGTGGTAGTTTGCTGAATACAAAAGCACATGCACTTGTCCTTATGACTAAACGCTAAAATAGCTAAATATTGAACCGCAGAGAATCATTAAACATGAGAAGATGTAATACTTAGAGGTAGACCTGCATATTTGAGGCTGGAAGGTATCTTTTTGTGCGTATGTGTACATATAATTGTTATGGGGAGGCAAATTGTATTTCTCTGGACAGGTTCCTTACCAGATGTTTCTTACTACTCAGATGATTGAGGAACCAAAGTACATCTGGCTATTATAATATCTTTATATGGTTACATGATTTATTCAGAAAGCATGGTTAAAACTAGTAAGTTTACAACTATGTGAATAGCTCTTACCAGTGTCTGGATAGAGATAGTAAGCTTTGGAACCTAAATTAGACAACAGTGTTGTTCTGTGCTTACTTACGAGGCATGTTTGTTTAAGATTACTACATTCAGGCAGCCTTCTATTTACTTTATGCTATTTTGGTATTTTTGCTGAGAGTCAAGAGACTTAAACCCAGAGTCTCTATGGGTTATAGTTATGTACTGTTTTATACATGCTGGAAAGCCATAAGCCTTCAGGCTGAGATAACTGCATAATAAACATATATTTTATGAAATAATACCTTTAACACATGTTGCTTAAAAAAAGGGGGGGGGGAAAGACAGTTCATCTCTGTCTGCCACAACAGACTTCTATCAAAAATAAATCTAGAAGAGCTCCAGTTGTTCTCCTAATTTTGGTAAAGAGATGATTTCATTTGAGGTTTCCACAAGGTAGAAAGGAGCACTTTTGAATATGTTCAGTGAGCTTAATGTCACTGTGAGATCCGAATTCTAATGAGCTGGCGCTTAAAGGGAAGAGAAGAGGTGTCTTTGGGAACACGGAAAGGATGCTTTGCATTTGAGACTTTGCATTTTGCCTGTCGGTGATTGCCACTGGTGAAGCATTAGGTATTGCTGCGTTTGGTGTTTGCAAGGATGTAATGTAATTCAATATTCTGGTACAATTATTGGGCACGTATTTGATCAGTAGATAATGTGCATTAACAGAGTGGCTGAAAAGACAATTCAGTGTTCCTCTCGCTCTGAAATACCTACCACTTCAGGTGCCAACTCCGGACTTGCAGGTGTTTAACTTAGCTTTGATCAGCCCAGTAGAAAGCAAAATGCCATGTCGATGTCACCTTCTCTGAGCAATCCCTGAATACTGCTCCCTTTACGATACCTGGATATGACCAACTAAGTACGCTGGTATGGTAATTTTATATGACATATAACAGCTTGCATGGCCTCATATGTAACAGCATTGTTACAGCTGCAAGGGTGTTATTCTGCCTCGCTGCAGCAAAGGATTAAACTAAACTGTTGACTTTTATGTTATTGGTCATCTTAGCTGAAATTCAGGAAAATAAGTAGCTAAAGTTTGCTTTTCAGAGCTTAGTTTCTCTTACAGATTCAGGTAAACCTCAGTGCAGCTCTTCAAATAGAGATTTCCCTTTAAAGTACTTCTTCATAAACATAGTGGCTTGCAATGTCTTCTGTTCTAGATGCTGGCTTAAATATATAAGGAAAAAATGCACCTTTTTCTGACCTTATTTGCTCTTGATATTATATTTAGCCTTTGGCATTAATATGTACTTGTATCTCTTTCCTGTCCTCCTCCTTTTATTTTGATATGGTTTTAAGAAATTCTAAGTTTTGAAGCAGATTTCCTGTCCCTCCGTTTAAATTGTAACAAGTAACTTAAAAGGTAATCTTTTCTGAAAGGAAGGTGAAATTTTAATCTTCTGAATTAAAATTTCCTACAGCTCATATATCATGGCCTCCAATGCAGTTAATCTAGAGCTATAAAAGTAATACAAACTGTCAAAAAAAAAAAAGTAGTTTGTAATTGTATTGCCAAAAGAGAAAATAAAGTAATAAAGCTGAGACTATCTCAGGTTTTGACTAATAGATTTTTCTGAAATAATGCCCAATTCACGAGTGGAAATATGTACTTTGGTTGTGTCATGCTCTCCTTCTCCTCTATGGATTGGGTTTCTTGATCATTCTACTATATTCATGATAAATCATGTCCTTGCTTCTTGGTGAGGAGAACAGATGTATCGTGAGAGATGCAGCCCAGCCTGGAGAGGAGCGTGGTTGGTAACTTTGACAAGGCACAGTTACGTATATATATGAACAAAAGCTAATATTTTACCAATATAGATTTGCTTCTAGGTTTTAATTTGTTTTGCTTTCTAGCGACCTATCAGTATTTTCCCATGGAAAGCTGATAGTTTTTGCAGTAATGTGTCCATTACTTGGAAAAACAAACTTCTGTCAGCAAGAGTTTTAAGGCTGGATGAATGTTTTTCCACTGGAAATGTTGGTCTTTGGGAGCCAGCTACCAAAGCAGATAGCTGCATTTTATGCTGGCTGGAGTTTCTGTACAATGCAATTTACTGTATGTCTGAATTACTTTGTGAACAGAAAAACTTAAAGCTTCTTGGAGGCAGAGTGGGTCTTTATTGGTGTAGAGAACATTTTGCTTAACTTTCCATTGCATCACCTCGCTGTGATACAGCCTCTCTGAAACACAGCCGCTTACGTAAGAGGCAGTACCTGCCGAAAAGGTGTTTCTCTCAGCTCGCAGTAAAAACTGTATTTTATCACTGACACCATTAGGCCCTTGATCTCACTTGATGTCCTTAAGGCTTATTAGAGGCTTGGAATAACTGAGGGGGAAAACACCCACAACAACATTTAGGGGCCACAAATTCTATATTCCTTATACTGTTTCAAATTGTTAAGGCTAAATCTTGTAAACCTTGTACAAATGTAGTCCCAATGAAAGCATAAGGACAATGAATATTCATACAGATCCATCTTGGTCTATAGCGCACATGATCCTTTCCAACTAACAGAACATTACATTTGGTATAAGATTTTCTTAGTTTTAGTAAATGTTAGACTATGCTGATTTATTTTTTTTTAAGTGACTTTTCATGGTCTTTTTATTTTGTTTGGTTTATCTAGATATAAAATTTTTTGTTAGAATGAGTTAGCAATCAAGATGCATGTTTAACAAAAACAGACTTTGAGATGCATACAAAACCTGTGGCCAGATGATATTGAGAAATTCAGAATTGTCCATGCTGCCATTGCTTCTCTGTGGTTTTTGGCAAGGTGGTTTCAGATAGAAAACACTTTAGGCTGAAATCTAGGCTTAGTAATCTCTGTATTTCTTCAAAAAATGCACTTTTGTTGATACAAGGAAAATATACACCACAGCTTTTTAGTTTCTAATTGCTTCTTTATATTCTTCTTTTTCTATTTAAGTCATTTTTCCTGAAACATTATTTACCTCAGTGTTCTCATGTCATCTTGATTCTTAGCATAGCAGCTCTGTAGGATCACATTCTAGAGCTGTATGCATGAGCATAACTGAAAATTACATTTTCTCAGGATTTCCCAGGATGCTGTGGAGCATCTTGCACCTGACTTCATTTTTTTTTTTTTTTTTCTTAATGGTGTAGCAATGTAACCGGTTTTGATTTGGTTCCTTTTATGGGAGGGGAAAGGAAGAAGGACTAGCTGGCCTTACACAAACATCCACTCAGGAAAGTAGCAAAAAAGTCACTCTCCAAATTTGTGTAGCTGTGTCTATCCCAGTTCCCCTGATTTATGAATATACGCATGCAGGCATACTGAATATTTGGCTTTTTTTTTGCACAGGAGCAAGCATTTGCTTCTAGTGCCAGCACTGTATCTTGTAAAGTTATTTCAACTATACTGGTGAAGAGCAACTTGATTGCTAGTATAATTAACTGCTGGCATAAAACAACCTTAAGCTCATTAACTTTGCTTGGAAAACATTTTATGTAGACCAGGTTTCAGATGTGTAAACATTTTGTGGTTGTGTTTAAAGCACGGAAAAAACTCACAACCCTACAGTTTAAGATGCATTCAAATGGCTGTAAAAATGCTGAGTACGAATGAGTACCAGGGTAGCGTTACAAAATGTTGGAAATACCTTGGAAAGTACAAATTCTGTGAAGCTGGTTTAGTTCTCTTACAGTGCTTACGTCCACGCGGGGTGACTACGTCCTCAAATACTTGTGTTTTGACTGGCCTGAGAAGGATGGGCTGGCAATAGCCACAGGGAGGAAGTATTTGTGCACCAGCCCCGCGCCGATGGCTTTGGCAGGAAGACCTGGGTGGTGGCCGCTGACCCCCTCTTCCCCACTGGCACCTCATCGGGAAGGACCTTGGCTTCCAGTGTCCGGCGAGCGCCTGGGCCAGTTCAGCGTTGTCCTTCTCGTTGCTCGGGACCGGAGACGCATTGCGCCGCGCGCAGGCGCGGGCTCAATTTAAACAGCCCATTCATTTCACCTTGTAATAACCTGCTCGTGCCCTTGACGTTTCCAGTGAATAGAGAATTGGGACATTATCAGTGACTGGTGAGGATGAAAGGAAATACTTCACCTCAGCTGTGGAAGCACCAGCATCTGTTATATTTTAGCTGTTATCTTTGGCCGGGGACCTATAACTGATCTCACAGCTGAGACAGGAACCATATGAATAAAGCAACTCATTTTAACCCTCTCCTCGCCCATCACTCGTGGGTGCTCACTGCATGTGTTAATGTGAGAGCCATTAACACTCCCTCATCGGGAAATGCCACCTAATAGGCAAAGGGTTAATGACTAAATACAGTATTTCTGGTGATGATGCAGGAGGATGCTTGCTTTGTGTGATCAGGCAGCAGCGTGACCAAAAGACCTTATCCAAATTGGTCAGGTATCCGACATACGCCGTATCTACCTACTTCTTTCCAGCTCGGTCCGTTTCACCCTGTTTCATCTTCTCTGAGGATGTTTGTATGTACCAATAGTACCCAATGAGTTGACCTATTCAAGGGAAATTTAGATGAAAGGTGATTTGCTAGTTTTAATGTTACGTTGGTGGTTTAGCAGGTGGCTGATGCATTCAAAGTTGATAAATTGGCCATCAAAATGTTTTAAAAAGAAGGAAAATCCACAATTTTCCAGAAGCCATAAAGCTATTATTAGCAACATGATGATGTCGCTAATAATTTCTTAATGCTTTGACTGTCTAATGGGCTGTGGAACTAAAAAATGAAAGCAAAAACTCAACACATTTCTCAGTTAGAGGGACTCAGATGATTGTTTTATGGTTTTTATGGTTTTTGTACTCTCATTCTGTTAATCATTTCCCACAGCATAGACGCAAACAAACAAAATCTACTCACCTTAAAATCACCTTGTAATTATCGGTCAAGGTGTTTTCTTTAGCTTTAATGTCTTAATATGTAGTTGAAGCTAACAATCAGCTGTACCATAAGAGCTCCCAAGAACTGATTTAGGAAAAAAAAGGAGGGGGGTGAGGGGGAGAAAAACTTGAAAGCTCTTTACAAGGCAAATTTAATTACTGTTGATGTTTGGGTTTTTTCTTTTTTTCCATTGTAGTTTAAGTCCAGCATTGCATGCTGTCTTGAGGTGACTTTGTACAAGTCTGTCTTAAATGGTCAGGGAAAAAATAAAAAAAGCTTAAGGCAAGCCAAAGTAAATATTAATTTTGAAACTATGAACTGATCTCCACAATGAAGTAACTTCTTTGGCAAACACCTGCAGTTTTGCTTTTAGTTTTCATGCTTACAGTGAATGGGGAAAGAAGGGATTTTTGATAATTGGGATGAGAGGCAGTGATATGAAACACTTTAAAGAGGTTTCATGTGCAGTGAATTAAAAAGTAAACTTGTTATATTTCCGGGGTTATGTTTGACACATTCTTTGGCTTGACTATGTAAGGTTTATTTGTCCAAGTGCCAGATTGGATACCTTATTTTTGAATGTTTGTAGCCCTTTGCTAGCTCTCACACCTTCAAGAAAAACTTACAATGCCAATGGATAACACTGTTTCATTTAGAGGGTAATACCAAGCATTCCAAATATATTGTTCTTTCATGTGGCTCTAGAAAATGTCATTAAAACTTTAAACGTTGTACAGCCTATGAAACTAGTGCTAGATAAAGCATTAGCCTATGAAGCGCACTAATTTTTTTAAGTTAATGCTTAAGGCAAAATGTGCTTTCCAGGTGTGTCCCTAGTAAAGCAATAGAACACAGTACGTGGCATGCTAAATTGCTTTTTGATGATCAAAATTTATCACTGGTTCCTAGCTTTTAGGAAATAAATTTGGCAGTTTCAAATGGTACAAAAGAATTCTACTCCTGACATTCCTAGCGGGATGCTAACAGTAGTAGGGAGACGTGTTTGCCTTTCAGATAGACTGTTCATAGCAATAACTACATGAGAAAATGATTTTTTTTTTACGTTACATTTCAGTATCAGCCATATATGAAGTCTAGTGCGTCAAAGAAAACTTCATTTCTTTGGATCCGAGAGGTACTGAGGGTTCAGGGGAAGGAAAGATGCAGAATCTCAAAGGAAAAACCACCCCAAAATGCAAACAGCCTAAACAGCCAGTTTCCTGCTCCTCTTGTGTTTTGTGTAGGTAAACAGGAAATAACCTGTTCTGTTTAATGTTGCATAACATTTCTTATTAGAAGATCCTTTTCGTAGAGATTCTTTGTTAAACTTATGACTTCTGAGTTGAAGTTCCCACTCTTTTCCTCATTTCTTGCCTTCCACCCTCCTAAGGCAAAGCTGAGAGCACGGGCAGAAGGCAGGGGGGGGGGGGGGGGGGGGAAAAAAAAGGGAAATTAATTCTGTTGTTCCAAAACTGAATTCCAGATTTTCAAGATTGAATCTTTTCAAGAATAAATTAAGGTAAAATGCATCACTTGCTTTTTAAAAAAATGATTGATTCAGCTGCTGACTGAGCTGCTGAGGAGGGTGATCTTTTGAGAAGCTAGTGGACACAAAAAATGAAAGCAGAACTATCAAACTTTTTTTTGCTGACACCCAAGCAGTCTGGCAGAGTAGATGGAAACTGCTGTACCGAAGCCCAGACAAGTCGGGGGGCAGAGAGAAACAGGGCCCCTGCATAGTAAGGATATTCCCTCTATTCCTACTAATGATTATTTTTAAATGGCAGGAAATTTTAATGTGCCTTTGTAATTCAGCAAGGGAAAGGGTCTGCTGTGTAGAGGTATCAGTGTGAAAACATGTTATTGCAAACATTTGCTATCCTTGCCATTATAAATTACTTTTATAAACGGATGAAATGTAATTAAGAAGATACTCGGAGATATTGAGCAAGAAGGTTCAGGTTGAATTGTAAAAGGTACCTAATATGCTTTGAAATCAATGACAGATAGGTATTTAAAATTTCTTCCAATTCATAATTCTTCCCACTCTGATTAGTTCTAAAATTATGTCCAGGGAACAGAAAAGGATTTAATTTCAGCTTATATTAAAACTAAATAAAAAACGTAATTATTATTTTCAGACATGTTTGTTCCCTTTGTTCACTGTGCCAACATATAGCTCAGCTAAGCCTCAGGATTCAAATAAGTGATCCATGATACTAATTAACAGATTTATAAATCATTTTGTATGATCAAGCCATTCATAATTTTCCTGTCATATATGGGAAGCCGTGTGCAGTTGCCAGAAATGTACTACAAGCGTAATGAAAACAAATAGTCCAAAATGCTGAGAAATCAAACAAAGTCTTATTAAAAATAACTTCAGTCACGGATCCAAAGAAGTAATTATCTGCGCAGTTCCAATACCCCGCAACACCTGAGAATTAGGTAATGTTTAACATATGTCAGATTGCAGACCCAAACCCAAAGTCAGTTGTTGAAGTCTTTGCCCCAGAGGAAAACCGTAAATCAGGCAGGATATTAGAAACGGGGACTGACGAACGCTGCTCAAGGATCGGGATGGGCGGAGGTGCTTCTAGCTGGTAATCGTGGCAGAGGAGTTGGTCAAATCCAGACTGTAAAGGTGACATAGCTGTCACGGTGTGCACTTGGGTACAGGGAAGCGAACAGGCTGTAGAGCAACGTTTGGGTTTTTTTTTTTCTTTCTTTTTTTTTTTTTAAATATTAACTCCAAATAATCTCTTGCTGAAATTCAGCCTCTCGAGTTTGAAAGAGTTCTCAGTTCTCCAGGGGTAAGTTCATTAAAGGGCTGAAATATTTTAAACTGTTTCAGTGGGAATTTTTTGCAGTTGTTCTCTGTGATTCTCACTTTGAAGCCAGTGACCATCGACGTTGGAAATATTGGATTGCTTTTGAGGCGAAGATTGAAAGAGAAAACTTTACTCTGCGCTCATTAGACCGCATCTGGAGTACTGCATCCTGCTTCGGGGCTTCAGGACGAGAAAGATGTTAAACTAGAACGAGTTCAGCTGAGGGCCACCAGGATGACCTGAACACTGGGGCAGGTGCCCCAGGAGTGGGACCTGGACTTGTTTGGCCTGGAGGATAGGCAGGCCTGGAGGACCCCATAGCAGCCAGTGCCTCCAAGGAAGCTACTGAGGAAATGCCACCAGCCTCCTTAAGGAAGTGCACGGCAGGAGGAGGACAGACAGCAGGCATAAATTGAAACAGGGCAGGTTCCCGTTTGACACGGAAAAACGGTTTTTACTATGAGAGTCAAGCATCGGACCAGAGATGCCGTGTGGTCTCCATCCTTGGGGGAGAGAGGGTTGGAGAAAGCCTTCTGAAACGTGGTGTGAATTCAGATTTGGGACTGCTTTGTGCGGCAGGATGGGCTCAGGATGGATGACCTGCCAAGGTCCTTTCCAGCCTGAGAGGCTCTCTGATCCTAAATGAGGACAGCAGAAGAGAGAGGGACAGCAAGTAAGGGGTGAACAAAATTGCTAGTAAAACATACGTACCTTGCTAAAACCAAATAGTTTGATCTGTTTATTTTACTTAGTAACCAAAAGTACAGAGTGACATAATTGATTCTGACCATGACAATCCCCAGGCTACCACAAAAATTGTAGCTCTACAAAGTTTTGCAGTACGTAATGTCGTAACGCCTCGCACTTGTGCAGAACTCCTATCCAGTGATCTCTAACCCTCTACAAACTCGACTAACGAAGACTCAGCACAGTCCTTGGAGGCAAAGGATATACTGCTGCTAATTTCATTTCTGCAGATGCAGCTTGCGGAAAGTTATCTTGACTGAAGTTGTGCGGCGTTAGACTGTAAATTTTTGTGGGGTCAGGGGAACTGGAACAGATCAGGTGTACTGGGAGCACAAAACGGTGGTCAGCTCTCCGCTGAGCAGGCATGGAATAAATTTCTTTTTTTTTCCTGCCTGCCCTGGAGCAGCTGATACGTTGACTTTGTGCCCTGCTTTACTGGTGAATGAGTAGTCGATACAAAGCATGGGGGTCTCAGCTTCCTGCCCGCGGTCCTTGCAATTGGAAATAATAGGTATAACCTCAGCTTATTTCCCACTGATGCTTGGCACAGCCTAGCCAGTGCTGCATGGAAGAGAAAGAATCAAGTCTCCTTTTCCTTTGGAGTCACAGAAAGGAACTGGTGCAGTTTAGTCTACGGAAAGTTAATGCCAGACCACGTTTCCTAGATGTGGGCTTTTACTCTAAGAACAACTTGTGCATTACTCGGGCAACAACAGGTGAACGTCTTTTTTCCTTGCTTTAACACAGTTTTGCCAATATTCACACACTGGCCCTATCCACACTTTCTGTACAACAAAGAACTCTACCTCAGATATCAGTACTTTAAATGGAGTTATAATCTCATAAGCTACTTTGGTTATTATGTGTCAATCAAATTACTATAGCATCTCTTTACATGATGACAGATTGTTTAACAACTTTGGGAAATCTTTTGGTTGCATAGATCTGAGGCTGGCGTACACATCTCCACACAAAAAAATAGTATTGGGGAAAAACAGACATAAAATACTTATGAAATATCTTCTGTTGAGCTATGAGAAGTCTTTAGGTACTTTGTTAATGTCTGCCTGATAAACACAGTAATTTGAAACTCATCTCACCTAGCTTTCTGGTCAGGCTTAAAGGAAAAGTCAAGGAAAGAGATATTCCTGATTCATCCCCTGCAAAAACAGTGGCTGCACCATCACGGGTTTTTCTGGGCTGGCAGGCTCAGCCCCTGTGTAAGCCACCAAAGCCAAAAGCACAACCCGAGCAGGTGTTCCCCGCCATTCACAGGTACAGATCCCCACAGACAGGCATGTGAGTTCACCTGGGAGAGCATTTAGATTTGGGTTTTGTTTTGGTTTAGTTTTTGCCTTTTAGCAAGCCTGCCTTTATTAGGGGGAGATGTCATTAGATGAGCCAATAAGGTTGGAAGAAACAAACAGTTCTCCTGGGCCAGTCTGTTCTCAGAGGCCAGGGTTGATGATAAAGGTCAAGGTTAAAGCAGGAAAGTGACCGACTGAAGAGCAGCGCTGTTTTGATCCTGATTTCAAATGCACAGAAGGCAAGACTAGCCTTGGGGTCTGCCCGAGTTAAGGACGTTTCTGCTATTTGCCTCTCCTTTTGCCGCAAGCGGGAGAAAACGGGAGCCGTGTTTTGCCTTAGCTTTCACAGGCAGAATTGCTAACGTGATTTCAGAGCCTGGGCGGTTCTGAACTTGTTAACATTACCTCGTGTTCAAATTTCAGCTTTGTCAACCATTACATTAAAATGATCTTGATACTTGGCCTGGAAATGACTTAAAGATGAACACGGAATCCATTGGCTTTATTTTTTGAAGAATAAAACTGACTTTAAATGTGTAGCTGTGTAGATACAGGGTGATCGTAGCTCCTTTTTTTCCTTCTTTTGGCTAACTTCAGGCAGATTGCCGCTTCTGAAGCTGGATCAACCCTAACTCGGCAGAGCATGGAGCTGAAATTTGCTGTTCCGCACCTCAAGTTAGTGTCCGAATCACCAGCCTATTATATTCCACTCGTGCTGGAATATAAAACCTCAAATGAGCAGTGCCCACTTTGGCTGTGACTAAATGAAATTTAATTAGAAATGTTCCAGCTAGCACTATTTGTCAAACATTTATTAATGTTGTGTAACCAAATTGTGAAATTATTAAACACTTGCTCCATCCCTAAACTGACAGTGGAAAGGTGAATAAAATCTGTTAATTGCTCTTTGATTTCTCCAGTCAACTTCCGTTCCCTAAAAACTGCTAAGTGATTTGTGCAAATTTTTTCTTAGGTCTGCAACTACCTTTGTAGAACATAGCATGTGTGCTTGTTTATTTTCCGAGTTATTTTTGTAGTCCTCCTTATTGAAAGAAATCAAGCTTTTCACACACTTTTAAAATTTAATTTATTTTATAAATGTGATGTGATTTGCCTCAGTTTACTTTTTTTACATAGAAGGGTGTAATCCACTGAAGTCAATGTACCAGCCCTCAGGTCTTACAAAATAGTTTTAAGCCCAGCTAAAACCAGGCTGGTGGTTTCTGAGGGTGGGCTGGCTGGAGCCTGTGCTGGTGCACTGGGGGCAGAAGTCTGGGGCTGGCCCAGCCAAGAGCTGGAGCTGTGTTCCCATCTCATCCTTTCCTTCCTCTTCCTTGCCCAATTATTAGGCTTAGCCTCAGGCCCTGGAGAAAAAAACCTCATTCTCAGCACAAGATTATGGCGCGGTATTCTCGCAGGGAACGTTACCATCTGGTGTCCGCAATTCTTGTTGTCCCAACTCTTGGAGCAAATCATATTTTCCGGACACATGGGTGGCAGGATTTTCTGTGGCTGGTTTCTTTTGTCTCTGTAAGCGCTCATTCTTCATTGCGAGCCTCATGGGCAGTGGGCTGTCCAGCCAAAGCGCCTAAACATGGAGGGGGGCTTTTCCACTCGTAAGCTTTTCACAATAGAAGTCTATTATTCAAAATAAGGAAGGCAGTTTTATAAGGCCTGCGAGTACACATTTCCCAGTCTGCTGCTTCTTAAATTACCAGGAACGCAAAAATAACCAATAGTTTGACCTCTTAAATCACAAATTGGATAGGCTTACCATTAAAGGACATTGTAAATGTGTTTTCCATTATTTAGTTCATTTGGTGTGTTTAGGAGTGAGCTTTTGGATGTTTTGGGGGGTTTTTTTTTAATTCTTTACAGAAAAAAAATTGATAACTAACTTTCCCGGAGTTTGATTAGGTCCTCTGGGCCTACAAATAAGAGAAACTGAAGACTTTATAATGAAGATTGGGTGGAGTTATAATATTCTTGCTATAAAAACTAATGGGTGCATATTATAAAGTATGGGTGTAATGAATGTAATGACTTTTATATGTAAGATCCATCCATCTTTTATGTCTGGAGACAAAGATTATACCAGAGAAATACCCCAAATGGACACGTGCTGTACACAGTTTACCAGAGATAGCTTTTCTGCCTAGGAAGTAAATAATTTTCTAGGAAATTTCTGCAGAGGGTGGGGTCTGTAAAAATTTTGCATGTTGGCCTGATCTTGCTCCCATTTAAGTAGATGATAACATTGTGCACTCTTTGTGGAAGTCCTGTCTGACCAACATAAACATGTATCTTTTTTATTGCATCCTGAGAGGTTCCTATTTGTCGTTGCTATCTCTCTTCTCATTTTTAATTCATTGATTAATTTTTATCTTTTAGTAGATCTTCATAACTCATGATTAGGTTTTTAAGAAGCAGAAGTCCATTCATGGCCGGCATTTCAGTATAGAAGTAATGGAAGTGAGCGCAATGCTCTGGTTTTACAAAGTGTTTGTAAAAAGCTTTTTATAAGAATGTTTACAAATTTTTTCTGACTGAAAAATTGGGCTTGTTCAGAAATATTTTCATTGTTTTTATCTTTTAAATCTTTTTACTACCTTTATTTAGAACTTTCCTATCTGCAACTGTAATAAATTGCAAACGGAACAGGAAGGAGTTTTACTGGAACAAGAAAGTTCCAAATACGTTATTAGAATAAAACTCCTGTACTTCATTTTGGATTAATCAGGCTCTGTATAAGGAGAGAAAATGAGTATCTGTATTTGGGGTACGAGTTGGGAGAAATTAAGTGGCTGCGTATTGTTCAAACAGTGGTAGGCTCGGTCCCGCGCACACTGCCTGTGGGTAGGTCGCGGTCACGTTTTGACTGCGGTCAGCGAGGCTCCGTTCCTGCAGAAACTTGAGTAGTTGCCTTGGGTTAGTCAGACGTGTGCTAAAGCATCTGCTACTTGTCTTTCGTGCCTTTGTGTGTTGGTGGGGAGTGTAAGTATGAGGTTGCCAACTGACAAGGACAGTCGCCTTCCTCAGCGCCGTACTTCTCATACTTTCTTTGCAAGTCCAGCGCATAGGAGCGTATGCAAAATTAAGTCCTGACCTCAAAGGATGAGAACAGTTTACCTTTATTTTTCATCGGGGGGGCATATAAAATGGCCTGCTGTCAGGCAGAGGAAATGAAAGAGGGATGAGATAGACAACTAGAAGTGCAAGTGGTTTTACTGCTTTTGTGATGAAACTGTCTTCTGCCTTTGATTCCTTTAAGAGGAGCATGCAGTACGGCTAACCCCTACTTTATTTCAGTGCATGCAAAGGTAAAACGTGTTTCATTAAAATGAGCTTCTAAATGTGTTTCATTAAAATAAGATTTTGAAAAATACTTAGATGATGACGACTAGATTCTCCGAGATAGTTTAAAGAAACGTGCGTAGCATTCCGTGAACAGATAAAATGTCATCTGTAATTCTTTGGATATATAGCCCGTAATATGCACTGTCATCCTCTGTTTAAAGTCTTATCAGTAAAGCATACAGAATAAAACTGTTATCAGTAACAGAACATTGTTCTAAAATGCCTTTGTCTGTCAAATGAAAGGCAGGACCAGAAATAGACAGTGCTTAACCGTGCAGCTGCTTTTAATGGAGATAGGCAAGCAAAACTCACGTAATGAATGTTCCTAAAATTTTTGGGGGCTGTTTCTAACTTTTTTCAAGCGAACATATTTATAAAAGTTGTAGAGCAGATAAACCTAGGGGCTCAGGATTCCAGTTTAAGTGGTTCCATAGGTTGAAAGGCTACCGATAACTCCTGGAATAGACAATTTCCATACAATCAGTCCATGACCGATTCAGTCTAAGATACGGGACAGAGGAGGCAAATCTCTGAGGTGCGTTGAGGAAAGAAGCAGTTTCTTTATATTTACAACACAGGTAAAGGTGTTTTGCTGTCACAACCTTTTTACTGGGTTTTCTCTATGTGTTATTAGTCAAGTAATTTGAATTTTCTATTTATTAGTAAATAGTTTGGCCTGTACACCCTAATGGTGTTCCCATTGCTTGAAGTACAGCAAAATGCAGAACATAAAGACAGTCCGTGACTCTAAGAATTTATCATCTTTGCATACAATGAGGAAAAACGTATGTACACGGTAAAGGAGAGTAATAAAAGAATATTTGTCTACAGGACAGCAAGTGGTCTCAGCATGCAAGCAACTTAACCCTTGCCAGATTATTTTGGAAGAGCCATCTGTAAAAAAAGGGATATGAGCCTTGTGATATGCATATACTGAAATCCTGTGTAAATACCAAGGACTCAGTGCAGCCTGGCTAGTCAGGCAATAAATCTTACTGGAACACCTTTTTTGGCTTGTAGTAGCTCACACAATGAGTAGAACTAGAGTTTGCTGGCAGCTGCTGAGGACAGGGTCTGTTGAAACTAATGACACATGGTTAATTAATGCCAGGTCTGCACATTGATTTAAATTCATCACACAGGCCTGAAGGTGTATTTATATTCAGATGTATTTATTGTTTTGAAACTATTTTCTCTGGATAGGATCATTGCCTATAGGAGCTTGCAATGTATCTGTCTTTACCCATTTCTACCACCTACCAAGGAAGAAGGAAAGTTATGGATCAGGGTCCTCACCAGGCTGCCTTCCACACTGAAGAAAAATGGTAAGCAATGGAAAAACAAAATGTGCATATATTGTTAAAACAACGTTCGTTAGAGTATTGGCTAAATAATGTTTCTTTAAAAACAAACAAACAAATAAACAATAAAACCCCATTGGGGTGAATGTTGCAAAAAGAAGATGTAAAGTGGTAGGAGAAGGGCCCCAGCTGGAATCTACAGTGGGAAGCCCTAAATAAAACCATTAGGAATTAGGTTACTGCAGCATCCAGAAGAAGAACAAATGGAAAATAGTTTCTGGGGTGACAACAGGTAAGTGCGCTTCAAAGCACGGCACTGATGGAAAGAGTAAAACAGGCAGGCTAAGGTCTGTCTGGTGAAGTAGTGAATTCCTCTTTCAGCCTGAGGAGATCACTCCTGGTACTATCTCTGGTGACCGGTGAAGCTTCTCCGTCAGTGGAAATGACAAGAGGGGGCGAGTGGCCTGCAGCATCACCTGCCTCTGCTTTCGGCAGCGGTCGCTAAGGCACAGCAGCTCGGTGGATGGAGGCAGGCGTAACTCTCACTTCTGCCTCCCAAAGTGGTTCCAGCCAAATGTCTGTCATTATCAATACAGCTGTCAGGCTGATCCTTGTGGGTAAGAGCTAATGGTGGGTGTTCGTTTACTTTATGGAACTTGTGGGGGTTTTATTGCTATGTTTTTTTTTAAAGGAACTACTCAACAACTCCCTTTATAGCCAAGCAGCACATTAGTGCACAGAGTAATAGCGCAATCAAATCCTTCTACGAGGCAGAGGAAAGCGATGCTGCTTTTTTCTCGGAATTTAGCAGCATCCAGTAATCACGGTGATATATGCTATGTTCATACGTCCTCCCAGGGAGGGAAGGCAAGGGAATAGTAACAGATGCTAGGCTGGGTATCGGTCTCTTGTGGTAATAAAAACAACATTGAAGGTTTCGCGTGGGGAAGGCCTAAACGCAGAAAGTGTTGGAAGATCTGGTTGAAGATTAGTCTTAAACCTCACGTGGGGGAAAGGGAGGTGAACTCTTTTCCATAAATCATCCGGATTCTTAATTTGATATCAAACATGAACCTTAACATGTGTCATATAATCTGGTTTAATACACATGGGTCTTATTAAAATAGTGTGAGCCAAAGACTGTGCTGATTTTCACAAGGTTGAGCAAGTCCTTTGCAAGGCAGAAAATGTACCTTAATTTAGAGTGCTTTTATTTAGAAATAGAATTTAGTATGTTTTTAGCAATTGTAGTAGTTTTCCTCATTAAGGAGCTGATCCAGTGCCTGTTGCCGGTGTCGGAAAATACACTCAAAAGGCACCAGTAATTACAGCGTGCTTAATAGGCTGACAGAGCAATGAAAATGCACAACACAAGCAAGTAAAGGAGGCAGGCTGATTTCTTGAAACACAAGTCAGCAGCAAAGTATGATTTGAACCATCAGCTAACAGACAGTCCTTGAAAAAACGAGCAGAGTGAGTAAATCAAAGTTTATGAAGAGTCCATTTTTATCTAACCGAATTTATATCGGTTTCACTGCAGTAATTTTGGTGTCGTTATTCATGATTTATAAGGTGTGAGTTAGGTCATACTCTAGTCCATTGTGAGGTGCGGTGTTTGGTGGTTTTTTCCCAGTTAAATAGTTCAAAAGTGTATTTGAGAAGCTAAACAAATAGATATCCAAGAAGATGCGAGAAACTTCTGAGATTGAGTGAAAGAGGAGGATTCAATCTGCAAGATATTCTGAAGCACAAAATGCATGTAAAATATTTGTGAAGATCGATCAGTTCATAAAATAGTATCTGTAACAGCTTAAAACTGAAGTGAAATCAAGGAATACAGGAACTTCAGGAATCCCTGCAGGAAGAGAATTGGTAGTTGTGGTTGAAGTTAGGAATTTTCAAGCTGCTCTGCTCCAGTCAAAGGACAGAAATAAACTTTTTTATACTCTGACATTTTACAGAATTCCTACAGGAATGCTCATTTAAACAAACAAACAAACAACAACAAAAAAGATGATGATTCTGGCACACTAGAAACCTCTTAACCTGACCTATGAGAAAAGATTCCTGAGGAAAGCTGGAAACGACAAAGATCTTAATTTAAATGCAGGAAAATTCTGAACTTCTGTGACCGAGGCGCAGGGAACTCAACACTTTTAAAAACCATTTCTCTGTTAAAAATATGGATGATTTATTGCCATTGTTAGACATAAGGAAACTTTAATCTTCTGGGATACCAGATCAGTATTTTTGTTTAATCAAAACAGATACATAAAACTAAGGTTTTATCTGTACAATATACTTGATCAACCGTATCTTCATCTTGTTTGAAGCTTCATTTTTTGTTTTACGTCTTACATCTTGAAAGTATTTCAATTTTTTGTACAAATTTTTTGTGGCACCGAGAGCGCTCTGTTTCCCGAGTGTTAATCGTAATGAGTAATTTGTCTTGTGACGGGATATGATCCAACATTTAACCGAAGGAAGGAGTACAATTGTGTTGAATTTAGCTCCCACTGAATCAGGCTCAAGGTGTTGCAAAATTGAACCTTCAGCAAACGCTTCACAGTGCCTTTGAACTGGGATAAAAATAAGAGCTATATGCTGATACCTTTCCTCAGGCAGAACAGTTTTCTCTACTCCGTGAAAAGTGGCTTTAATGGGGCTTTCCATAAAGCCCTGTATTCGCATCAGGATTAGAACAACGTCTCATGAATTTGATCAAAACTTACACAGAAAACAAAGGGTGGGTTTTTTTCAGAGTTGTAACCAAGACTTTAATTGTTCTACAAAAGGATTTGGAACTGCTTTAATCATATCACTTATTATTGCAGGGTGTCTCACAAACATCATTCACAGGACTTGTGGGGTAATAACTTAGTGTGGTTCAAAAAGGTCTGAATGGTAGCATTTGGGTTTAGTTAATTTTTCATAGTTTCTTTCTGTTCAAGGACTTTCATTGAAATGGTAATAAAAATAAGTATATTTTACTTAGCTGGAAGGTCACTGCCTTGAAGAGTTGATTAAACAATCGACATTTTCCACCGAAGGGACTGAAGATGAAAATGTCAGAACATGGTTATAATACATTAGGACACATTAATTTCGGAAACTTTATTTCTTTGGAGTCAGTAAAAAACAGGAGGAATTACAAGTTCTCCTAAGTAGGAGAGAATATTCATGTAGTAGACTGACCTTTGAAGCAACGTAAGACAAATATAGGATGCATAGTTTCCTCGACTGAAGGAGAAATATGGCAGGTGACTTTTTTCCTTACCTCTACAGCTCTTTCATTCAGCGTAGTGTGCTGCCTGCTCTCCTTGTGAATGTCTGCATTCTTCATAACCTGTCCAAAACCCATGCAATCTCATTATCTTTAATTCCTTCTCAAGTACTCTGTTCAACGTTACCATACGCAACTTCCCCTCTAAATCGGTTTACCTGGGTGGCTCTGCAGGTATGTTTTTTAAAGGGATGGGACATGTGCCTGCATCTTAACTTCAGAGACTTGAATTTTCAGAAAACGCTTAATGCCTTTCCTTATCTGAAAGCAAGGCAGCAAAGTCAATGGAAGAACTTCGGTAAAAGCACAGAAAACAAAATACTTTGTGAAAAGTAAAGTGAAAAGTAGATTGAGAAATTATATTTAAAACTTACGTAGAAGTTCTTTCTTTTTAATAGAGGATTTGTAGTGCACATTATTTCCAGTACCTCTAATTCTGCTTCATAGAGATGTTGTTTTTGTTTTGGGAGGGTTGTTAAGACTCTCTTAGTAGTTATTCTCCTTATTATATGAAGCTCAGCAACTGAAGAAATCTTGTGTAGTGAAGATTAGATATTGAATACGAAATTATATATTAAGCTAACAGTTGTAGTTAAGGCTCAGATTTTTTTTTCTGTTTCCATTCTGCAGTTAAACGTAAAAAGAAAAAAAATACGATGCTGAAGGTATTCTGTTTTATGATGGCTGTTAAAGAACAATGAGCCTTGCAGATTTCATTTCATGGTATAAGAAAAACCAATGGCAGTGATAGCCTGTTTGCAAAAAGTCTGTTCATCACTGCTTTGGCTTCTTTTTTCATGCTGATTGTGTACCCAGGTAATTCTATTTTTTTGTGAGTGTAAACATCTGGAGAAACACATCCACTGAATAATATTTTAACTCCCCTGGAACTGGTTTCATTGGTGACAGAGATTAGTTTATCTAGATGATGAATTACACTGAAATAGAAAAAAAAATACTATTGATTGAGGGAGAGAAACCATCTATATAGTAAAAGTAGAAGTTGACCTCATTTAAGCTGACTATGATAGTTATTGTTACAGAGTACCTTGCACAGGAATTTCATTTGCATGGAAATTCTGTATTTTCCTGATTGTGCAAATGGGCAATCAAATTCTAAAAATATACCTTGTTCCTTGTATTTTGAAAGGAGTAATTACGTGCTTAATGTAATGCCCGTGCTTAGTTGCACTAAACCCATGCACTTCAGTTGACTAGAATTTTGAAATATTGCTCAAAAAGCCTTTATTTCAATATGTCACTGAAAATGTGATCTGTAGGAAAACGTTTTAGCTAGTTTACCTGTGTGCATTCTGTAAGTTCATTAGGTTACGACTGTTACTTACCACCCTGAACATGGTTTTTATGAAACCTGATAAAAATAGCAGAGAACAAACAGTCTGGTCTTTGAAGAGGCTCCTTGTCATGAGTATAAAGATTTTCTGTTTATAAATCCACATAATTACCATTTTGTATTTATTTCACAACAATGCAGATTCAAATATAAAACTTTCAGACCTTGTAGTCCTTAAAAAAAAATCCCATCACTTAAGAAATCTTTGGCCACAAAATACATTAAATACAAACACAAAATGTAGGATTATATTCATATAGATTTCTATTGCTTGGGTTTTTTTACGCGGTATGGATAGTTTTGTATTCTTGGGCATTCTTAAATCAACATCTTCCTTACTGCACACTTTCCATGGATATATTAGAACTGTTCACATACTTTTGATTTTTTTTGTGTAAAAACTGCTGCAAACACACGCACTCATCCAAAAAGAATAATGCACAATCTGGGGAGTCATACTGTAGAAGCTATTCAAAAGATGTAGGTCCTTTTGTGAAAAACATACCAGGTACAAAATTTGCTAAAGAATAAAGAATAAAGTTACTCTGGAAGTGTAAGTTGTAGGAAGGGGGAGCAGAGGAATTGCTGCTTGTGGTTTTTTTCTTAATTTGTATTCACAGTGTTGAAATATTTATCAAGCATAAAATCTAGGTAACTCAGAAATTTTATAGCAGAGTAGTAATCTCATTGATTTTTTTTTTTAATAGTGTTTTTTCCTAATGCTGAAGTTAAGACATCTTCATGTTGACTTAGTAAAATCCTGCACATGGCATTTTAACTGGGATAATACATGCTAAGTACAAATCTAAATAATTTGGTTTATTTTAATACTTTTTGTTATACGTAACTAAAAATTTCCCCCATAATTACACTCTTGAACAATTCTCTTCTTGTATATGCTTAAATGTTTGCTAGTTAGAGAGATTTAGATATGTTACTTATACTCTACATGCTTTTTCTGAATTGTTTGTCTAAATCGTGTTAGACGCAGTTTTGTATTTTCAGTGGGGTAAGCCATGGCACACATGTATCATCAGTTCGAGTAAAGTTAACAGTTATTTTATTGGGTTGAAAATTGTTCAGCACGCAGCCTACAGCATGTTAGATTAATGCAGGATTTTACTGTGAATGTGAGCGGCTAAAAGTCTTTATCACATAAATCACTGCATGCTTTTTAAGGCAGTGCTCCAGTCTCTTTTCCCACCCCAGCAACAACTTTATTCCTCTTTCTAATCCTAAACTGACCCTCTGTTGATGACTCATCACTGATGGCATTTTTATTTTGCTTAAAATTATCATGTTGGGGGAATATCGTCATTTACATGAGCTTAAGTTTTGACCTGTGGTTTACGTCCCGGTATGACCACTCTTGCTTGAGGCGTAGAGTTGAGGGCTAGAAAGTCCTCGACTGGTGGGGGGGAAACATTCCTATGCTAATTTGGACAAATAGCTTGTCCATCTTTCTGCTTCTCTTCTTTAACTTGCAAAAATGTGACTGATAGCACTTACCTATCTCAAACTTTTTTTGAATAGCACTGTATTAGAACACCAATTAAAAAAAATGCAGCATTTAATCCATTTGGCCTCTGGATGTAGGCTCGGATAGCAGCTCCGCAGGCAGGGCTTTGCCACGAAGCCTTCCTTTATGTACGTTTTGTTGAAGCACAGATGACGCTTTGCAAAATCACACATTGGAATAGAGAGAGCTCACATCACCGCACGCAGTACTAAAACGATCTTTTCTCTAAACCTGGTAGGGCAGTAAAAAATATTTTCCCTGTACTTGCTTCTGCGTTGGAGGCATTTGCAAATTTGGAACAAAAAGCTTCTTTAGGATTTGATCCAAACAGATAATAGATTATAATGTTGCTTAAAAAAACCAAAACCATTTATAACACGGTTGCCAAGTTTGAGAAAGAGCCCAGTTAAACCTATTTAAGTCCTCTCTCATATATCATTAGAGATTTCCCATTCAAAATCTCTCCATTAATGTTATTTATGGACCATTCAAAGTAATATTATTTTATGTTTGGGGGAAATAAAACTTTGGGGATTAAATATTTTACTTGTCAGTGTTCATTCCAGTAAATGTATTTTTCCCTAGCTAAATCCTAGAGTTCTTAAGATAATAGCTTGCACTTGTAAATACTTGTATCTGTGACCCTGATCTCTCCTTTCTCATCAAAAATGAAATAATTATATTTCACAAACGGGTCAGCCAGCCAACCTTTCCTACATTGTCCCACCAGTTCTATTTCGGTTTCGCTGTAACCTGAAGCTGACATTTTTCAGTAAAATCAGGAACACAGCTATGAAGAATTCACTCCTGCCAGCAAGATGCTGGCTGTGACTTTATGAAAGCAGAGGTAAGTTTGGTTCCGTTATGTGCCACTCACTCTTGATCAAACCCTGTTGGAGCACAGGTTCGTGCATGGGTGGACTGGTAGTACTGAGCACAATTTCTCTCGGTCCTCACAGATTTTAGAGTAACTGTGGCTGGCCCAACTCCAGGAGCCTTCACCCAGCTCAGCGTTTTTATAGGTAAAATCAGTTCTTCCAGCTCCAGCCCTTTCAGTTACTGGCACCGCTGCCAAGGACCGAGTGACAGTTTTGGCTGTGGTTTTTCATCTGTGATGTATAATCAGTTTATGTTTCTGTCAGAGACATCCTGAACAGAAACGCGGTGCTTGCGGTAGGTGGGACATGACCGGCAGCCGTTGAGAACCTGATGTGCGTAAGAGTTATTGCATGTGCACAACACAGCCCTTGTACATGTAAATCATCCCTGCGAGGTGGTTCTAAGGAGTCCAACAAATCCAGCCTGGGACTGAGCCTGCCGCGTGGGGTTGACTTCGGTGTACTCCTTGCACGCTGCAGGTTACCTGTGGGTGAGCCGCGGTGCTGCTCGGTACGTGCACGGTAACTCATCTCTTTCGGCTGAGGCTGACAGCCAAGACCCACTCAATGGCCAGTGTGCCTCCAGTTTCAAGCTTAATTTTTTAATCCATTCTGTAGTAGTACACATTTATCAAATAACAAGTAATGAATGGATCAGAAAAGCATTTCCAAGCTATGTGTATAAACAGAGGAAGACGACAGTTTCTGGCTGATACCCATGATTAATCCTACAATGCAAAGAACCCGTGTTAAAAACCCCCAAACCTGCAGGTTGCTTCATTGACGTGAAGTAGATCTGTGACAGTGCATAGTGCAGGAACAGAGAAATATAAATTCTAGATTAATTTTATGTTATGCAGGTTACTGGGAGGAAAAACTGTGCTTGAGCTGGATAGGGAGCTTTCATCTGTTATGTTACTATATATAAGACTTATTTTTCCTTCGCATACTGTGAATGTATTTTGCATCATGACATAATACGTTTGTGTTGCTGTGGAAACACAATAATGTTATTTTCGTTGTCCTAGGAAACGCAGAAACAACACCTGATAGCGGCTGTCATGCGAGTTTGGACGGATGATTGCTTTCTCTTCTGTCCAACAAAAGCCTTCCATTCCCTATGTACCTGAAACAGCAGAGGTTCTTGTGACTATTATCATTACCTTTAGGTGTCTATCCTCACAAAATGGGACAGGCACTCCATTGCATGCAAATATTCGGCCTCTGCAGTAAGGGCTCTTCAGTCTATGGTGCTGGTCCACCAAGTCACTTTTGCCCTTGCTTAACATCAAACCTGTGAGAAGTCCCACTTGGAATCTATGGGAATGCTCACGCGCTTGAAGTTAACTACACGCATAAGTGCTTTCCTGGACTGATGCTGAACTAAAAGTGGTTCAGAGTGAGACTTTGAGAACTTGAGAAAGTTTGTGGCTATTGATTTTGGTTTTGAAGTAGGAGAAGATGTATTGGCTACCTGTGAATTTCTATGTTTCCAGCAGCTCAGTCAAGAATTTTATCCTTTGGAGGGGAAAAAAGAGTTAGAGAGTAAAGTTGAGGGGCAGTTGTACACAGGGAATCTGGAAGCCTTATACCATGGGAGCCCCGTGTTTGTGGCGTTGCTGTAGTTGTTTCCTGGGTGTTTCAGCAAACGGTGAGCTTTTGTCTCTTCTGCTGCCCTTCTGTGAAAAGGGAAGCAACAGGCTAACATTATAATTATGTTATTTTATTATCAATGAAGCCCTGTGTGTAATTTGTAGCTTTTTGACCACGTGCACAGTTATAGACAGAGCTTTGATTTTTGTCCCCTGCATCTCCATAAAACCTGTTTTCACAGAATCCTGTGGCTGAATAATGAGCTTTATTTTATAAAGAAACTTAGATTAATATAATACTGCATGCAAATGTCAAGTGTGTAACTGTAACTTCTCGGTAAAATCAGGTTCATGTTCTGTTACACATAGTTAGAAAAAAAATTTCTTTACTTAGACCATAGATTTATGTCTCATACATTCTTTCTTGTATGTCCGTATATACTTACTGATGTTCATTCTCTTGTGCTGTGGCAAAAACAAAAGCCAAGCATTTCAGCACATAAGAATATCTTTAGTCCATATTTTTATATATATATATGGACCAAAGTTCCTGGAAGAAAAATTTGATATGTTCAAGCACAAGTCCAGTATAATGATAAATTTTGACTCTCTATAGATTGCTTAGTGCTGAAAGAAAAAATAACCTGGAATCCTGCTGGCCTTTTTCCCAAAGGGCCTGACCCCAGTTACTCCTAGTTACGGGCTCCGTATAGTACTGTCAGTAAGAATAACTGCTCTTTATTCTGCGCAAAGCTTTGCAATTTACCCAAAGTACAGTGTGTGCGAGATAGAAGCAGGGAGGGAGGGAGAGGGAGCAAAGAGGAGTGGCTGGACTTGTACTTCAGGAAATGCCTTCTTTTTCTTTCTGGAAGTCCCTTCTTCCCTTATTATTGTTCTAGCGTTCCATTCTCCACAATCACTGTCGTTTCTTGCTTGCCCGAAGATGAGCCGTGTGTGAAACAGAAGACAGTCTGTGCAGTAGCCCAAGTGTAACTCTTGGAAAAAATGTTAAGTGTCTTAAGTGTCTCTGAAAAGACATATTTTTCATTAGAAATGATGTTCGGTGGGGCCTTCAGGTAAACAAGCTGTTAGGGAAGAAAGGAGGAAACAGAGAAAGCAGTTAATAAAACCTGTAATTCTTACATGCTTTCTATCTGGTGGAGGAAGGGCATAGTTGTCTAACTCTTCAAAGATGGCTTGGGTGTGGTGGATATTTCTGGCTTCGTTCTCGGTGGACGCGGATTTGGGTGTCAATAGCATGCAGAGCAGCACATCTGCATTTTCTGGCCTGGGATAGTTTATTTCATTACTACATCCATTTGAGGGGAGCAGAGAGTGAGTGAATCTGCTCCTTAGGGGAGGAAATCCAACGAAATTCTTGTGCCAGTGTTGTTCTGTGCTCAGTGCACAAGCTACGTAATGCTTGAACCGTATAATTGAGAGCTGACTGCAGTTCTCTTCCATATTAAATTAATTCATGTAGGTTTCTTCAATAATGTGTTTTAATTTTATGGTGTGAGAGTGAGAAAGTACTCTTCAGAGGAAAGGTGAAGGCGTTCAGTAAAACCTGAGGATCCGTGTGAGGCTCTGCTACCTCCGTGGCTGTGCAAAGGGCGTTCCGAGGACACGGCAGAGGGGCTGCCGAGCCTCGGTGCCGGTGCTGGGGGACTGCCAGGGGATGATTCAGGCCACCTGAATTAAGGGTTTAGCTTCCTCCCAGGACTGTCAAGAGTCAAGCTTCCTCATGTAAGCACTCGGTTTAGATGCTTTGTAGGAAGCATAGATTCCTCTGGTATTTCCAGTCTGAAGGTTTGTCTTTGAAACTGGTGGATCTACACGTGTCCTAAATCGGCATAGCTCAGTATCAGGTTTGATTCTGGATGACATTTCCTAGTGTGGACGGAGCAGTTATGATGCATAGACGTAAGCAGAAGTCCTGACAGCACTGAATCTAAGAGCAAAATTATTGGTCTTCAGTTTATGCTTCAGTTACACAGAGATTAATTTAACCCCCTGCTAACTTTAAGGAGCTTGAGGGCACACATCCCTCGAGGGTATTTACTCACTCTTCCCTGCTGACCTCCCTCAGCAACTCCTTTCTGATTTGTTCGCTCTCTTTCATACCTTAACATCTCTACTGTGCCATCCCACAGGATTCCCAGCACTTTCAATTTGTTAAGAACCAAGGAGCTCTCTTTGTGTCATTTAAACTCCTCCTTGAAACACCTTTCTTATGTGCAAGATTTTCCCAGTAAGACTGTTTTCATCTATGGTATTATGCTCCCGCCTCTTCAGGGTTTGTGCAATTTATCTAGTGAGTAGGATGTGACAGTAGTTTAGATTTTAGTGTCTTGGATCACGTCTTTATCTTGCATCTTGGTGAAATACTAGATGTAGTTACCTTTGTCTGCTCCTGTTTTTTCTTGTTTCCATAAAAGCAACCCCCAGGGTTGAACCATGATGAGAATGAACACATAGTCTGTAAAGAAATAGTATCCTAAGAAAGGATTGATTCCTGTTGCAATCAAAGGTTATCTTTAGTGTGGTGTATGGGCACAAATCAAGATCCAAAGACTTTTATGATCTATAACCTTCATAACAGTCATAGATGGTGTAAAAAATACTGTTTGATATTATAAGGCCTAATCCTATGTATGACAGCTCTCTTTCTACGTTGTGGCTTTTTTTTTTTTAATGCGGTGAGATTAAAATACATATGGATTCAGTGATGTTGAAAGGATGAAATGCCTATAGACTACAGATTTTGAGGTGATGTAGCACACAGGAACAAGCAAGCAAAGCTAAAAAAAGAAGCATACTGGGTAAACTGCCTTACAGGATGATTCATTGATTGTATTGTAGAAAAGGGTAAAAGTACCCTACCCTATTTAAATGTATACTGAAGAAACTATAGAAACGGGTGAGGGATTAGCTGACTTAGAAAATTCTACCACAAAATTCACTTGTCCTTACAGGTGTTGCCTAATTCTTTGAATAAGAAATAATGTAATATTGTCTTTTTTCCAATGTTAATGCTTCAAGTTAGCTTTTGTGTGACATAAGCTACTGATTAGTCTTGTCATTGCAGTGCATCAATAAGATTTCTCTTCTTCCTTGATAAATTTGTTTCAGCAGACTATATTCTCCAGAGGTTATTAAAAATGGGGAAATTGTCAACGACCATGGAATTACCGTTTGATTATTTTACATAATTTCCCTTTATGTGTAAAGTTTTCTTCTCTTATTCTCAGTACTTCCTGAAATAACATAACTGTCCCAACAGAAAAATACATGTTGCTTTCAGTGGTGAATACTACTGTTGTAACCGTTTCACCCAAACACTCCATAAGGTAACGCATAAAATTTCTGCCCATTTATTTCAAAGTCATTTAGTACAAACACTCTGGCTGTTCAATAGGTTTAGGATTTCATCCTCTCATTTTGCTGCTCTTTTTCTTTTCAAGTGGATGACAAACATTGTAACATTGAAAACAATGTAATCATAAAGCTGAAAAAAAAATTATCTTTTTAATGGATCACCAAAACGTGATACATAGTTTTGAGTTGCTTCTTAGGAGGTTTAGGTCAGAGAAGTTTGGTATTCATATTTCGTTCACCAAAGTTACTGTATATCTGTACCGTACTTAAGTGCATGCTGATGTTTTCTTTGGCTTCATGAAAAGGTGTGCTTCCTTTGTAGTTCTGTATTCGTCCTTGAGGTAGTAAAAATGAATAGTGCTTCTTGGATAAGTGATTTTTAACCAAGCTGTTATTCTAGTCCCTTGCGAGGTTTTTCTCATCTCTGTTTCTTTCTGCGCTGCCAAGTAACGCATCCGGTAGGGTGGAGTTGTAGAACAAAATGATGCTGAGGAACCTGGTGGCTACATTTCAGGGTGTGCGGCGTTACTTTGGGTAAGCTCTAATTAGCTTCTATAGGCCGTCTGACCGTTAGCTTTTGGAGAACATCTGCCACCTTAGCTTCATCCAAAAGGAGTCCAGGTTGTTCTTGAATGGGAAGAGAAGCACGGGCAAGCGCTTCAAAAGCCTACTCCTGAGCCAGACCACGTAATGTATGTGTGTATGAAGACTATGCAGACACTCCCCTTTTTGCCTTAGAGAAGTGCTTTCTGGTAGGATTTCTTTAATATTCTGTCTTGTCTTCCTTTTCTCATAAAATTACTGTCATCTTCCTCTCCCCTTATAGTTTTCTCTTTGCGCTCTGATACCTCCTCTTTCCTGCTTCTGCATAATTCCTTCACTGGTCCTTCCTCAACCCATTTGGGTTAGAGCCGTACCCTTTACCCTAAAGCAAAAAAGGAGGCATTTGTTTGTAACATACGGCAGAACATATATGATCCGCTAACGTCATTGTTGATGGTTAGTCTGTAAACTGGTCTTCTCAATTATGGTTATTAGGAAAGCATCTGTTTCCATTTTCACATGTTCATTGATTGTTTTTTTTTTTATGATGAAAATCACAATTAATGTGTACCAGAACTCGATTAGGTATTATACTGATGAAATACAACCTATTTACATGCACCTAAGTCTCACTGGCATTTGTTGAGGAACAGATTTTGTTATTATGATAGAGAAGGTGGATGGGTTTGTTAGGTAAAGAAACATGAATACAAAAGAGCCTAAAACTTTGTTGGATATTTATTAAGATTTATGTAGTTTGAATAGTCTATAGTTTAATATAGTTATTAAACTATAGTATAGTTTATGTAATTTATATAGGCTAAGTGTGAGCAGAATACAGAGCAAAAAGCAGATCTTCGATATAATTTAATGGTGGTAAACAAAGGGACAAGTCTAATGAAGGAAAACGTTATGATTTGCACAAATATAAGTGAAGCGGTATGATCAATGATCAGATAATATGAAGGACACCTTAGGAAAGAGCTGCTGAGGAAACAAAATTTAAGCGAACCAGTAGACTCCAGTGTCTCAAGCCTGAGACTGACAGGAAAGATGCGGACTGTCTTCAAGTTTTCTCTGGCTGTCTCTGTCTTCTACAAGTTCTTTGTTGTCTTCTGTCCTTCCCACAAATTGGGAGTATTATCTCACTCAAGGGAGAAGCAACCCGAGATTATCTAAAATGAAGAAGAGGGGAGCCTGAATGAATTAACAGTGATGAGCTGGAGTCACGGTACTTGCAGATGAGTTTAACAGTTGGGCTACTTAACAGCGTAGATGTGTATTTATAGCAATGCAGCTAGAGGCACGATCGCCTGGGGATTTAATGGGGTTTTACTCATAGAAGTTTGCACTGACAGTAGGTTGTTCTGGATCAAGTATTTATCTTGCGGGTAATACGGACGGTCGTGGGTAACTCATTAGAGTGACAATGACCAGACTTGCTAATTGGAGAGAAAGTTCAGAATATGGCAAAGCGCGTGAAGGCACAGGTCTGCCATCCTCCCATCTCAGGCTACCCATCTTCATGCTTTCTGGTACCTCTCTGTGCTCCACCGAATAGCCAGGAAGCAGCTATTAGGTCCTTATCATTATAACTAAAATTAGTATGGGATGCGAATAAACAATACGCTGTGGGACTCATTATTTGTCTTCCAGATGCAGAGGGTGAAGAAAATATGGGAGTTACTGTTTACCTTACAGTACTCGTATTCTGATGGCCACAGTCCAGGCCCTGACTAATGGTTTTGAAATGTTGAGGATAGAAGTTAAACAGGCATCTAGATCCCGGACCCCACTAGGGAACCCCTGATTAGCACGCGGAGGGCGAAAAGCAATGGAAATGCGGAAACTTGAAACCTGGCCAAGAGCATAAAACCCACAGGGCTCGTGGCTGTTGCAGGTAATAACAGAGGGACGGTGTCCATAGGAGGGTAAAAGAGACTGTTCAGGGAAGGGCAAGTCAAGAAACCAGAAGACTGAGGCGGCAGATGGAGGGGTCTGGCATGAGGGGGTTTGCTGCACATTTCGGTCATGGCTTAGGGACGGCGCGGTGACCGAGCAACGGATCTGCACTGAGACCTGCCGATACGGGCGCCTCGGTCATTGCTGCACAGGACCATGCAGAAGAGTGATGGTCGGTGCAAATGGAAGCCCTGAAAAGCCATAAATGCCTGTTCAGAAAACTAATGGGTAAGAACATTACAAAACCTGGCAAACACTGCTGGGAGTTTGTTTTATAGCTTTATTGAAGGAAGTTTCCCAGGTTTCCAGAATGCTGTGCTCTTCTCATACTGTCTAATTTTTCATTATGCATCTTTTCTTTTTTTTTTTTAATTTATAAACTGAACATAAACCAGAGATTTCTCCACGAATCTGGCAAACTCTGATGACTTGGGGAAAAGTTCTGTTGAATTCTAGTGATCTTTGACTTTACCCCACATATCTTAAAAAGTAGGTTATTTTTAAGTTTAAGTTAAGCATATCCCTGGCACAGCTGAGGTCTTCTGAGGTGTTGCTATAAGTATGTTACAAAGATTATCTGGATCTTGGTGTAACTATTCAGTTTAAAACCACCGCTGAGCAACAACGTGCTTGGGACAAATGGAAGTCTGGGTCGTATTCTGTTCTTTAGGTTTGTAAGAAACAAAGTCTTGTAGTTGTACTGCCTTTTCTCTTTGAAAGAGAAAAGGTAGCAAACATCAGAAATGGAAGCATCTTATTAGGCCATGAGTGAAGAATTATAGCCTGTGCTAGTTGTATAGACAGCTCGCCCATTTAAGTCAAATGACTAATGAATTTTCGACGTTGTGAGACCATGGTACTTTCTGTCAGAGTTCAGCTTGAGAAAACATCTCATCATTGTCCAAAGTCCTTAAAGAGGAACTTTAGTTGGCTTTTCTTCTTGCAGAGGCTTCACTGATTGTGTTATACATGAGAGACCAACCAAACAGGCACAGTTTGCTGGACACTGTACAAATGGTAGGGTAAGGGACAGTCTCCCCGCCTTGATGAGATAGTATATAAATAGGCAAAATGGGAAGGGAAGGGAGAGGGGTAGTACATCACTATCGATGTTGTGATGATAAATGACAGGTTAATCCTCCCTTTTTAGCAGAGGAATATTATTCAGGGATTAGAAAGACAAGGAAAAGGGGAGATCTGTGGGAAACAATAAGGGAGAAGGGGAAGTTAAGAAGGGCAGCTGTGGAGCACAGCAGAGGTGAAGGGACTGAGATGAAAGTGGAACAAGCTTGGCTCAAGCAGCCAGTTGTCAAGGGCAGTTTAAGTCCAGTCAGAATTGAGGAAATATTTTTGGTATCAGCAGCCCCTGCTTTAGCTTTTTCTACAGCTGCTCTGCTGGCTTCAGCCCCTGGTTTTTCCCTCCCTGCAGTTTCTTTTGCAAAGCTCGCGTGGCTCGAGCCAGAGGAGATCACCTCTGGGGGGGACACGTTGCCTTTGACAGCGGGTTGTCCAAGCCCCCCGCGTGCTGCGGGGCAGGGGAACAGGCTGCGGCAGGCAGGACTCCCACCCTCTCCTCTCCTCCAGGCTGAACCTCGAGAAGCCGTTCTCACAGCTCGAGTGAGAAAACTCAAGGCTTTTAAGTGTACAGAAGGTATCTCGCACTTGAGTAAGCAGTGTAACGTGGTACGCAGGATTTACAAGCGTTACAAAAGTAAACGGACTCTTTTTGTATCCAGTGCATTAGAAGTTTATCGATAGGATTTAAATTCAAGTTGCAATTCTGAAAGTATGTCTGTTAATGATGTGACAGGTCCAAGTGTCGCAACAGCTATGTAACAGCTACGGCAGTCATAAGAAGGATTTATTTAATGAAAATTGTTGGAAAGTTCAATTCAAAAGCCAGGAAAATGGCTAAAAAGTCAGCGTCTCTGAAAATCTCACTTGATGTGTCCTCATTAGAGACCTCAGTCAAATGACAAATCAAAAGTGCCCCCATGTCAGGACTGGCAGCTTAGGGCTTCTGAATACCTGTTCCTAAAACTAAGTGTTTTGTCTCTGCAAGCACTTATCATGTAGAATAGAATACTGGGAAGTTTGTTTATTTTCCTAGAATTGTAAATTCAATTAAATCATTGTAGACGTTTTAATGTGATCTCATTTAGAGGCAAGAAGATTAGTTCAATTTACTGCATATACAGGAAAAAATATAGTAGAAAAAAATATAGCCCTTGACATTTGATATATGAGGTTAAATTCATTTAAATGCTTAAGATTTTTTTATTAAGTTCAAAATATGGATATTAGATTGTTGGATCTGTATTTTTAAATTCTGGCTAAGAACGTGCCTCGCTTGAGAAGAGCTAAATAGTGTAAACGTCTTTCTTCACCCTGTGCATTGTCTAGTGTAGTCCGAAAACTTTTTTATATGTTATGTTAAAGTGGCTGTCTTTCTCTTCACTGCCTTCACCAATCAAAACCAATTCTAAAATATTGTTTCACAATTTGTGTCACTAAATACAGATTTTTGAAATTTGTCCTTGGTATTCCTAGCTCAGATGTATTTGAAAAGCAGTAAGAAGGACTCTAAGGGACAAAACTAATACAAGTAGAACTGTACTTTTTTGTTAGAAATATGGTGCCAATGTTGGAAAATTTTCAAAAGCAGTTGAAAATTGTTTAAATTGTATAGAAGCATCACCCTTAAGACCTTTTTCTTTGAGGGAAATGGGCTTGTTACGAGAAGCAAATAAAAAAGGTAAAGTGTTTTTTAGGTGGAAAGAG
>NW_010558181.1:2249-44632 GCF_000687285.1 Phaethon lepturus | reverse complement strand
AAGAGTGATATAAACAGGTGTATGATGGTAGAGCTGATCAAAACCCCCCCAAAATATTAATTCCAACATGTTATTTTATCTTGGAAACTGGATGAGTTACCTCAGGATTTGAAATGAACTGTAGATTTTGTCCCTCTGTATCTCCGTAGTGCTTTTAGGATTGTTTTGAAGACGGTGAAGGTAATAGACATACAGCTTGGCTGCAAGGAGTAAGGGATGCTTCCAGATAAACTCTGTTAAGAGTCGTTGACCTCACATTCCTCTGATACACAGACTCCTGCCAGGTGCCCTTAAAAAGGGAAGTTTTGTAAACTCAGGAATAGGTTCATGAATCTAAACACTCCTTTCCCTTCCACTGCAAAATGAACCAAACAGCAGGGGAAAAACTGTCCTGAGGCAAAGCAACTTTCCCAAAACTAAAAGTAAAGCAATTTCAAGGAAAAAGATCTGAGAAACTTACCCTGAACAGACATCTTGCCCCTTCGGGTGATAGTTCAGTGAGAATTCTCTGGTTTTAATGGCTTGGTATTGCTAGTAAAAGAAAGACTGGGAGCATAGGAAGAAGGGAGTGAAGAGGGAAGTTCTTCTACTTAGGAAAAAAAAGAGCATGACAGTCATATACAGAAGATGTTTCCGTGTCCAACTTACCTTTTTGAAGACTGGCATCATTTATGGTCAAAAGCTATATAGTGTTCATTTAGTTTATATAGTGTTCACTTAATTTATGGGTGGCAAGTATTGTTTTCCTTTAGATCTCATTAATGTAATGAGTTCCTGTATTACAAAGCTTATTTTGACTTATTTCCTTTTCCTGGGTTGGTAGATAAATGGCTCTTAATAACCACAGGAATCAACCTGGCACACAGGACATCAAATAGGTGTCATGGCATTAGTCACCAGGGCCCGATGTACCCAACCTCTGTGGGGCTGGGCAGAATCACACCTCCACAGGTCTGTCAGTGTCGGATTTGTCCCTTTGGCTGGGCAGGGAGACACAGGTCCATAACATCCTCTAAATGTGGCAGGTGCTTGCTCTTGTCCCCCCAGGAGAAATGAACAGCTCTGCTGGACTGCACCACTCAGCTTATCCATCACGTCTCCTTGAGGGCTGCCTTGCATTGGCTGTGAATGAGATCACTCTGCCTTTGCATGTGGGACGCACTGTGCTCCTGGGAGTCTGGTCAGGGTTTTCTATAAAATTGCAGGTGCGCACAGCCTCTTCCTTTCCCAAGGAGACCCGTCCTCACAAGCTGTGTGTTGGCTGGGCTGTGTCACTTTGCTCAGTGTGGTGTGGCTTGAGCTGATGTCTATTGCCCAACTCACATGGCCATGCTAGTGTGTGAGCAGCTCCTCAGAGAGGCACCTGTCAGGAGGACAGAAAGAATGCGCCTCTCCAGCTTATTTCCACCTTGGGCCTCGTTATGACAAAACAAGGATTGCCAGTTGGACCAAAGTTGAGCCGAGCTGGGAACTCTACTTCTCTGGGAAGCGGTCCAAGACCACCAACCACCATGTGTGCAGAGCATTTTGCCATCACATCATCAGGACCAGTTGGAATCCCCTTGGCCATGGCTGGACTTGGACCAGGGTGCTTCAGGTGAAAGGTCACGCGTTTTAAAATTGGCTTGACAAAGCGCCCCATTATTCCCCCCTTCCTAATTAATGGTCCTGTCTAGACCCTTCTCACAATCAACTCTTCCACCTCCTTAGCTGGCCAAAGCCTGCACCTGTCCTCACTCCCCCTAGCAGGCTGTTTTTAATTTGCAGCCCCGAAGTCTCCCTCCTATCATTCCCGGGTTAGCTTGCTCCATTTTCCAGGAACTAGATTAAAAAAATAAGATTGACAAATGAGTTTACCATATGACTGTCACGCATGATTTATTAAAAAAAAAAAAAAAAAGGCAAAACAAAAACCAAAACAACTAAAGTCTAACTGGAAGGTCCATCTACTGCTTGTTTGCCTTGCCCATCTGGGAAATGGCATTTAAATTACCGCGTTGCTTTAGGAGAAGTTCGTAGTCCCAATATAGTGAAGCCATCCATTTTGCATGGGATGGGAACAGCCCATAGTAAGAGTTTCTGCAGTTAGCATGATATCAGGTGTGATAGCAAGATACTCTTTAAAGTATAGTTGTTGTAGATGGAAACGTACGGCCACAGAAACAGTGGTTCTGCCTTCCCGGGAGAGGACACTGAAGCACTGCCATCTGCTTGCTTGCATTTGCAGGGTATGTATCTGCCCAGATACCCACAGCTCGATTCACATGCCTGCTGAAAAGATGGAATAACTTCCCAGAGCCTGTAACAGGCTCACCTTTATGCAGAGTATGAGTTTTTTTTCACTCCTGGTTAAGTACAGCGCTTTTCTAGCCTCTTTTTGATTTGAAAATTCCTAATTTTTTTCCAACTGACTGACAACAGGCATGCTTTCTAGCTTAAGCTCTCTGAACAAGCAGGTTTCATGGACCACAAGTTGAAAACTGTTGTAGTATGAAGCAGGACAGTGCTGTGTTCTTGTTTTGCTTTAGGAATCATTAATAGAATAATCCCATCTGCTGCTTGTGTTTCCAATTATATATGGTAGTAAAAATATTAAAGATAATAGACCTTTAGCTGTGAACTAGGATGCTCTTGTGCTAAGTGCTGTGTGAATACAGTACAAAAAGTCAGTCCTAGCACCAAAGACTTTAGACTTCAAGTACAGAGAGATGGCTGCAGCTGGGGGTTAATGGGAAAAACAAAACAATAGGGCCACGCTGGTGGTTCAGCTGCTATCAAAGATGTTTGTGGTGGGTGTTCTGGTTGTTTACAGGGAATCTCCTCTAGAAATGAAGGGTTAATGAGAGTGAAAACTCTGGTGGAAGATTTAGTGAGCAGTCAACGAAGGGAGCATCATCAGCCAGGGAGCCAGCACCAGAGGTCCTTGGGTTGGCTTTGGAGGTGTCCCTTAGGGCCCAAGGCAGCTGTGTACCCTGCGTTGGAGGTATGAAAAACTGAGGACAAGTATCAGATGCTATGAGAGGCAGTTTGTAAAATGTTGATTAAAAGGGTACAAAAAACTGCACCATGCTAGGGTTAGCTATAGGAGGCTTAAATCATGGATAGTTACTCTGCTAGATCCTTGGCTCTAAATCTTCAAAAATTGATCTTTGGGAGTATTTGACCCACTTTTCTCTTCCTGATGCCCTCTGTACGCTGCTTAAACCCCTCCCTTCTGTACATGAGGGGTACAGTTCATCTTCTCTGTCCTTAGCCATCTGAAAGCTATAGATCTGTGTCAAAGAGACAAGCCCTGTCTTTACTCAGTGGAGAAACAGAGGCAAGCAGCGGGCAGTCATCTAAGGAGCAGGCTCTAACAAGGGGCGGGTGAATTATTTTCTCAGCATCTTTTGTCTATATGACTAACCTTCAGACAGTTAAAATTAGCTGAAAGGAATTCTGTGCCAGGTCTCCTCTTCGACTAAATCCCTTATTAACTATATATATTTGAAGCATTAAAATTAACAACGTTAAAAATATAGTAAACCTCAAGTTCCCAGGGATACTCAAAACTACTGTTTCTAGGAATAATGTCTTTTCTGACCCTCGTACAGAACAGAAGAAGGAAAGTTACACTTGGTTTCCCATTGCCAATGTTATCCTCCTAAGAGTTGGAAACCATTTCTGTGATGGGACCTTAGACAGAGAGGGCTGGAGTCTACAGTTCTTGCTATGACCTGAGAAAGTTTTCTAAATATCAAGGTTGCAGTAGTGTTTTTTGCAAAAAAGATGCAGCACTGATAATGAACACTTTGTTAGTATAAAACGTGTGTTTATCTGGAGCTGACCAAACAAAAAATCTATGACCAAAAACGTTTTCTACACCCAGATGGAAGAACTGAAAGAAAATAATAAAAAAAACTTTTGCACAGATTTTCCCACTAGCTTTAGTTCTGATGAGATTTAAACTACAGTATTTATTTGAGTGTCTCCACAGGTACTAATTTAAATGTCAACAAAGCTGATATGAGCATTTAACTGCTGATCACTTTAGCAGTTACTGTGCTTGTCCCAAAATCCCAAACAGTCTCACCTAGATGCAAAAGCCTCAGATGTCCCCAGTGCAGCTCTCAAAAACCTCCTGCCTACCTCTTTTTGGCTATTCTGAAATCATAGAATCATAGAATCTTTGGTTGAAGGGGACCTTTTAAGATCATCTATTACAACTCCCCTGCAATGACCAGGAACATCTTCAATTGGATCAGGTTTTTCAGAGCCCCGTCCAACCCGACTTTGAATGTTTCCAGGGATGTTACCACCTCTCTGGGCAACCTGTGCCAGTGTTTCACCACCCTCATGTCAAAAATTTCATCTTTATATCTAGTCTAAATCTATCTTCTTCTAGTTTAAAACCGTTATCCCTTGTCCTATCACTACAGGCCCTGCTAAAAAGTCTGTCCCCATCTGTCTTAGAAGCCCCCTTTAAGTACTGGAAGGCTGCAATAATGTCTCCCCGGACCCTTCTCTTCTTCAAGCTGAACAACCCCACCTCTCTCAGCCTGTCCTCACAGGAGAGGTGTTCCATCCCTCTGATCATTTTTGTGGCCTCCTCTGGACCTGCTCCAAGAGGTCCATGTCTTTCCTGTGCAGAGGGCTCCAGAGCTGGATGCAGGACTCCAGGTGGGTTCTCACCAGAGCAGAGTAGAGGGGCAGAATCCCCTCCCTCGACCTGCTGGCCACACTGCTTTGGATGTGGCCCAGGATACAGTTGGCCTTCTTGGCTGTGAGCGCACATTGCCGGCTCATGTCCAGCTTTTCATCCACCAGTACCCCCAAGTACTTCTCGGCAGGGCTGCTCTCGATTCCTTCATCCCCCAGCCTGTATTGATACTGGGGGTTGCCCCGACCCATGTGCAGGACCTCATGAGGTTCACACAGGCCCATGCCTCGAGCTTGTCCAGGTCCCTCTGGATGGAATCCTGTCCTCACCAAGATAAGCTTGGTGTCATCTGCAAACTTGCTGAGGGGGCACTCGATCCTGCTGTATGTGTCATTGATGAAGAATCCGAAGAGTACTGGTCCCACTACGGACGCCAGAGGGACACCGCTTGTCACCAATCTCCATCTGGACATGGAGCTGTTGATTACCACCCTCTGGATGTGACCATCCAACAAATTCCTCATCCACCAAACAGTCCACCCATCAAATCCCTATCTCTCCAATTCAGAGAGAAGGATGTTGCGGGGGACCTTGTTAAAGGCCTTACACAAGTCCAGATAGACAACATTGGTATCTCTTCCCATGACCACTAATGTGGTCACTCCACCTTAGAAGGCCACTAGGTTGGTCAGGCAGGACTTGCCCTTGGTGAAGCCAGGCTGACTGTCTTGAATCACCTCCCTGTCCTCCATGTGCCTTAGCATAGCTTCTTGGAGGATCTGTGCCATGACCTTCCCAGGCACAGAGCCGAGGCTGATGGTTTGGTAGCTTGCAGGGTCCTCCTTTCAACCCTGTTTAAAAATGGGTGCAATGTTTCCCTTTTTCCAATCTTCAGGGACTTAACCTGACTGCCAGGACTTCTCAGCTATCATGGAGAGTGGCGTGGCAGCTACCCCAGCCAATTCCCTCAGGACTCTGGGATAATGCTAACCTGTGCTTTCAGCAAAAACGACCATGATACAAAGACTGCTAAGACTCCTCATTACCTTAATGAGGAGAAATTAGTAGGTAGTAGATGTCTCCTTCACCTGACAGAAAAGAAAAAAAAGCAGCCAAATAAAAAGAAATGGGGATAATTTAAATGCAGATATATTTAATAATATACCTAATATTTAAGGTATATTTAAATGCAGAACAAACCACCTCCTCTCTTTGTGACTTCAAATTGAGATGACTTTGAGGGAAATATTATTTGACACCATGTGCAAGTCATGCTTTAGGAAAATGATCATGGCTGTGCTTAAAGGGGCTAAATGGGTAAAACACAGTATTTTACACAGGAATATTATCATGATCTACTGTTTCTTTCTGACGTGAAGAATTTTAAATTATTGCATCAAGTTACCTTCTCTCAGCCTCTCGTTATTTTATAGCACTTAATCACAATTTTCACAGTAATCTTTTTTCTAAAATAACCAATAAACCCTTGACCCCCAAACTAAACCTCCTTGTTCTCCTCTGTGAATCTCTTTTCCTGCAGCTGTTTTCCATTCCTGCAGTGTTCTTACTGCTGATCTCTGAAGTCTTTCCAGGCCTGCAGTGAGTGTCTTCTGGGTTTGCCTTTATATTTCTGGAAAGGTGACCTGTGCTATGTAGTGAGGCGAGGACATTAGATACCGTTACCGAAGTGCTGCACCTCAGCTGCTCCCACTGATTCTATAGGACTTTCTTCTTATTGGATCATTGGTAAATCAGGCTCAATATATACTCAAAGTGTTCATGTTTCAGAGACATACTTCAGGAAACACTCAGACTGTACTGAAACAAACAGGAATTTTAACATTTATTTCAACCTGTTCTGAAGTTCATCTCATGTTTCCTTGACAGTTCGTCTACTTGATCTGTTAGCACTCAGTAGATATTGAAACAACTGTTCAGCTCTGCTTTCTTCTACATTTCATGCAATAATTTTGATTTAAATTCTGCAGTTGGACAGTTAAAGGTGGAATATCTCTGAAAGGTTCTGAAAATTCTAGTAGCCTATTTTAAAAAAAGGCAGAAATGGGAATTAAAATCCAAAAAACTCTTGAATGAAAACTGCTTTCCTGTGTTGTTTCTAGGAGGTTTTACATGTGCACTCTGACGACACCCGCATCTGCCAGCTAAGAAGTTCATTAAATACATGTTTGGTCACGTACAAATAAACATTTTTGTTCAGATGGAGAAGACAACACTAGGGAAGTTGACCCTTATTAAAGGTAAGATGCAACTAAAGTAATTCCACCATTTTTAAAATGTTTGCATGCAAAGCAGCTGTTCTCATATTAGTGTCTTCCTGTTCGCTTATTCAGAGTTGTTTCACTAATGGTAATAATGACCCCCAATACAGAAATTGTATGGCTACAAACTCAGATTTATGGCATCGGGGTGGAAATTGCCTGTTTATAACCGCTTATTTTCAAGTAGTAATTGTCACAACACACCCTGAGTGAAATCCTGCTGCTGTAAGTGCTGAAAGGTACACAGCAGTGCAGTGTGTACACCGACGGTGATTTTACAGTCTTGGTGTTACTCCAGCACTCAGTTGAGTTGTACTAAAGCCTTTATGTATTTTTTAGCTGGAATCATTTAGATAGTCTCTGAACAATACAAGTGCTAAACGATTGCACTCTGTTGCGGGTAATATTTAGTTTTCAGCATTAAACCTTAGAGGGAAAAATTCTTTATTTGATTTCTTCTACTTTTTGAAGATGTATATATTCTGTAAATTGCACGTGGCAAGTAATTGCAACTGTAAAACCATGCATTTCTACAAGAGATTTTAATAAGTGAATCTCAAAATGTTTGAAAGTTGGTACCTGAATAAACACAAAGAATTCTGGAGTCTGTTCTGAAGTATCTGAACCATTTGAGTATATTTTTTGAGCTGCAAATCTCATGAAAACAGGCTCTGCAATGGGAATTATTGTTGCAAGATTCTATTTGTTGTCAGGCTGGAGATACCATGATAATTGTATTTTGGTCTTTCTACATACGACTATAGCAGAAGTAATAAATCCAGAAGTGCAAAGAAATTAAAATTAATCTGATAAATTCGTAGTTTATGGCAGACTTTGAGGTCTCATTGGATGCTGCGGTAGCAGAGGGAATGCCTTTTGCTTCACAGTTATTTACAGTCGTCCTGATGAATTTCTAATGGAGATAATTTCTGACTTGCAGACTGTTCCTCCCATAAATGTTGATGTCCACACAGGTTAGAAGGAAGCTCCCAGATAAACAGCACTAGCTTTCAGGTAACTAAAAAATGTGAATAGCTTAATCCAGTAGCTCTCCAAACTTCACACAATGGTGCCAGTTAACAGTGTGCTGCATTGGGAAAGGTTTTATAACCCTCTTCTGAACTTACCTCAACAGAAGAGTTAAACATTATTTGGAACAGAAGAGTTCTTTGAGAGCACATACATGAGGATTTTCTTTTATCATCCATTGTTTTAAAGAAGCATTGCTGCAACATCATAACCGCTCAGATAGCGAGACAAACATATTGCCCAAATAATTTCGACATGAATTTTTCTAAAGCTTTGGGTGGACATTGGACTCCTTAATGTGGTGCATACCAAAATTCCTGGTAAATTTCTTCCAGAACCATGTAATTCATTACTTTATATGTATCTATATACCTTGATGGCTCCATTAAAAATTACTGTCATTAAGGAAAGACACAATATCTGAGCGCCCTACACTTACGATTGTTTGAATTATTGAATGTTTGATTAATAGCTGGTTTAAAAAAAACAATAACTATGCAAGCCTGTTGAGTGAATATCGATGAATAACATACTCTCATAAATAAAGAATACTTATAAGGAATAGAAAACAGGAATATACAGGCCATATCAATCACACAGGTACACATTTCTGATTTGTTGACTACTCCTTGGCCAGCTTTGACAATAGCAGTGGAGAATTACAGTATGAGTTTTGTCAAGGACACAAGATTTGTGTCAGGAAGTCTTTTTGTGTTAATTATGTTTTCTTCTTATTCTTTTTCTCAATAGCTTTTTCCTAAAAAGGAAAAAAAAAAAAAAAGCCTGCGCTTCTTAAAATGTTACTTTCCTTTAAAAGATTATTTCCTCTGCTTCAGGAAGTTGGCATGCAGCAAACCACTTCTAAATCAAGCTGCAAGCCGGTACTGTAAAAAACCAAAGAGTTTATTGGTACCAGACATTTGTAAATAAGTAATTGACACTCATGCTATAACAATAAGCAATTCCAAAAAAAACAGGGAGCTGCCAGAATAAACAAGTTTTCAATGAGCTCCATCCAATACTGTATATCCATCAGGGTCAGTCCCACCAGTGGTGGTCAAAATAATAACTCTGGGACCAGCTGGAGTTCTGCAACGCAGCAGCCGTCTCCCGCTTTTGTCTCTTCCTTCCTTCTCTGCAGTCTTCCGTGGGATCCCTGGGCATGGGCAGGCTGCGAGCCGCAGCAGCCTTGTCTGAGCAGGGTTGGTGACAAATCCAAAGCCTCCGCAATTACTGGGATTTGGATACGCAGAGGAGCGAGGTGAGGGGCGTGCTGCTGCCAGGGGGACATGGGCGCAACCCCTCAGCTGTTGGGGGACCAGACTCGCTCAATCGGGCCTCCCTCGGGAGCACACCGAGCACGTTTGCCCTTCCTCTGTTCTTGGTGATTGGGTGAGGTACGATGAACATTCACGGTTTTTGCAATAGCATCTAATGAAATTTTGAGGTAGATTTCCCGCTCTCCCCACCATTTCAAGCTTCTGGCTGGCTCTCTCCTGTCCATCACCACCATGTTCTCTGCTTTCTCTTTACCTCCTGCATTTGGTGTCTTAAGCATGTCTGTAAAAAACTGGCAGAGCCATAAGGTAAGAGGGGGCTGCAGCAGACATTTACCGTATTTCAGCAGCTGACAACAGTCATATAAGTTGAAGGTAAAATACGAGGTAAGAATGGGTCTGTGTTGAACTGTAAGCACTCTTTGGTGGCGGTGGGCACGTTAAAAACTGCATTAGATCATAAGGCACTTGAACAGCAAGTTCCTGTTCAACTCAGTGAAACGTTATGATTTAAATGAGGGAGCGCAGGCGTCTAGACCAACTTTGTTCCTTTGCTTCTGTCTAATGCAGCATCAGAAAGATGCCGTGCAACAGACTGGTGAGCTAGGTAAGAAAGCATAACTTTATTAGTAGTGTGATTTAAAAAACAAAATTAATGATGGCTTTGTGTAGAGTGGAACTGTGCCTAGTGCAAAAAAACCAACGGCATTCCCTTTGTCAGGGACTACAGATGAGGATGTTTTGGGTTGTTGCTTTTGTTTCCCCCCTCCCCATGGACAGTTATTTTCAGAACACTTGATTGACAATCCAAAGAGCTAGGTTTTGTTATTTTTTGCAAATGCATTCTTATTGTCTACATAACTCTCTTATCAATGAAGTTTTTGAAAGTTAGAGGATAGATCTCAAGACTCCTAAAAGCCCTAGATTAGAGTATCTGCTGTATGAGTTTCTGCTGGCATTGACCTTCAGGATATCTTTTTTCTAAATGGCTTTCCTAGAAGGAAAAGAAACTGGAAGGTATGAAAAATGCAAATTTTCTTTGATAGTATCTACCTTTTCCATTGGGGGTGATGATGCAGGACTCTGAAGTGAAAGCAGAGAGGGCTGGTGGGTTGGTGACAAGGAACAGTTTAGGAATGTTTCTTCTCAGCCTCTGCCCAAGACAGTTTGGGTGTTGTTTTTTTTTTTTCTGTGGTTGAGACAATGAGCAGGAAAGTCAAATATACAGAAGACAGCTTGAATTCCAGTGAATTGTGATTTAGGTGTCTGTCAGATGCTGTTGAAAGTGTTGTTATACAAGTAAGAGCATAAATCTATTTTAATTGCTTTCATTAAAAAATGTTTAAAATCATAAATACTATGGGTCGCAAACAACATAAGACAAAGCAAATAGTACAATAATAGAACACACACCCACATTTATACTGTAAATAAAATATATGCTGTTACAGAGTAGAAATCACTTATTTTTAGGAAAGTTAATAAGTATTTCCAAAGAGATGTTGCATTGCTGAGGCTATTCTAGGCTAATAGGAAGAGTATTTGAATTGTTCAGCAATAATCTCTTCAGTACTTGTGTCATGACAACAGATTTCTGAAATGTTACTGAGCCAACGTCACTCTTAATTCCCTTGATGAGTGACACAGTAAGTGAGACCAATTATCCCCAAATTTAGCTCTTTTTTTTTATTCTCAAACCGATGTATATTTCCCCAAAATATTAGCTGAATGGCTTCTAAACAATCAAACTTCAATCTTGCGAAACTGCTTGCATGCTATTGCGTTCAGCTATGTTGCTCAGTATTTGTGGTGTGCAACGAACCGCCTGTGCCTATTGTTTTTGTTCCCAGAGTAAATCTCTGAAGGCTTTGGCAGCCTTAAGCTCTGTTGAAGTCATTTGGCTTTGAAGATGCTCGCAGCTTTATTATGTTGTTGTTAAAAGTGTTAGAATTTTGAAAGGCCCACCCACCAAATATTGCAAATAACAGTAGCAAAACCTTTTCATTTTGTACAAACACTAGTGCGACTTGGAGACCATTCCATCCTCCAAATGTACATATGTTTGAGCAAAGGGTTCCCAAAAACAAGTAACAAGGATATTGAGACCATTGCTCAATAACCACAGCCATTATTTTGCAATATTTATGGAGCTCTGCAGGGGTTTTCCTGGGATGAGAACCGAGTTGGTTTTAATAGCAATATTTTCAGTTGTGTCACATGGATTGTTTCATGTTATTAGAGCTGAACGCTGTTATCTGCCATTTCAGAGTTGCTAGTTATAGATCTTGCAGCAATGCATCTGTATGCAGCAACCTACAGCAAAATGCCATGTGGTTTGAATACCAGCTTTACCCACCGTGAGACTCTCTGGTATGCATCAGTATCCAGGGAATGTGTCTGGGCACCTTTCCTCTTTAACCTGGTTGATTGAACATTATGCATCCATGTGTGTTATTCCCAAAACTTATTCCCAAATGTTTAGGATAGTTGCCACTTAAACCGGTTTTGTAGAAATGACACGTGGGGATTTTTAAGATGCTCTTCATATTTTTTACCAAAACTCAGCCTACAGAGTGCTTTAAGACACACGTACAATCAGATGCTTTTTCTTGTACAGCTAAAATATATGTATTTTTTTCAATAGATTTGCATATCTGTCCAGAAAGAACTACTCTTCTTAAGCAACAGGTAAGGAAAAGAATATGGGTAAAATATTTGGGGAGGAATGGGAAAGGACATTTAATATATTTAATCTTATTATACATTTTTTCTACATTAAAGTCAACAGGCTGCACATATATTCTGCTACAAAGCTTTGTGTAAGAAATATCTCTATAAGAAAATACATCTCATTAAACATTTCCTGTAAATAAATTATCCCGAATAACTATGTTTTGCAAGAGGAAAAGTGGGGGTAGGCCAATGATAAAGACGAGCTAAAAATTGCTGAGCGCCCATTTCTGCAACCCCCCCGCTCACGCTGGGTGTAATTTTCTTTCATATATAGTCACAACGAGAGCAATAAAGTTCCTCTGCTGAGTATGTGCTGTGTCAGTGTCAATAACACTTGCAAAATTGGTTCCTGTACTTTAATATCTTGAAATTATGCTAATTCTGAGCCTTATTCCTGTTTCAGTTACACTAGAAAAACTCTGAAATCAAGCAGAGTTGCAATGATAGATAAAACTCTGACTGAGACTATTACAAAAACAGAAGACCCTGTCTCTGAGCAGTCCCTCTAGGTCAATAAAAAATAACTCCAGTAGAGAAAGAGGTGCATGAAATACTCCTCTGATTTAGACTCCTATAAAAGATAAGATAAAGGCGATGTAGCTGAAGTCTGTGTTCTAATTAGGAAGTCTGAGTTGGTGGTGTAGCTAAGCTATAGCTTTAAAACAACTGCTGGTGGAGACATGTCAGTGGAAGAAGGTGTCTTAGGTATGGGTGACACGGTCTTCGAAGTTAAACTACATATTCGTGCACCCACATTGTTCGTAACTGATTAAACATGAAAACATAAAAATAGGCAATTATAAACAGGTAATTACAACTTAGCAGTAGGTCAGTTACAAAACCAGACTTCTTTAAAGAAATATCAGTCTCTTTACCAATGTCTATACAAAGGAATACTTGCAAATAAGTAAAATGAAAAAAGTTTGAAAAGACCTGGGAGACAAGTCAAGAGATAGAGACTGTCCTTTCTTTCAACCGATACACAAACGATGTAGAGTTGTCAGCTGTTTCCACAGTCCACGTACTTCCATCATTCCTAGCAGAATAGTCCAGACTGAGAGGACATCAAGTTCAGGCTGAATGCATGCTGGAGGCTCGTATGTTGTGACATCGCATGACGTTTAACAAGTCATTTGCGGTTGTACCATCTTCTTACATCCTCTTGTGCAGTAGAGGAGGTGCTCACAAGAGCCAACTCCTTTTTCTTTGCTGCCTCTAAGAAACAAATCTGTTATATGTCTGCAGAGTGCCATCAGTAACCTGTTGCTACTAATAAAATGTAAAAATTTGCGTTTATAGCAGCATGCTCTAAACACCTCAACAACTGCCTACATCATCTGCTCTAACAAACAGCAACAGTGACACAACTTCATAGCTCTTCGTGTTAGGCACTTCACCACTCTGCTATGTCTTTTGGAAATGTCTATAATGCAAGTATGCTTAGGCAAAGAAAGTATATTTAGGAGTAATGAGCAACTGCCTGTATATAATTCTGGATTCAGCATGCGCGTATTTGCTTCATCTGTTCAACCCAATGTATACTAGCAGTAAACTGAGGCAAATACAAGCGATTAAGAGCCATACTATGACATTGAACTACATAAAGCATTTCAATTTACCTATGTATAGGAAACAAAACCCTGTTTAAATGCCTCCTCTTAAAGAAACTGCTGCTCTCTTGAAATTGCGAGATGGAAAATTTTCACCTCTTTCTTGAGGGCCTGCAAATCAGCACTCTTGTCCTGCAGGAGTGCTTGCTTTGCTGAAGTGTCAGCCCTGAATGACAAGGGCGTGTGGACATTCACAGTAACTTTATTTCCATTTCTCACACCTGCAGTGTGACCAATAACGCGTTGACAGATGAGTCTTCCTGGCATGCACTGCTTCCTATAGGAGTACAAATGTATACAATTTATTTAGCAGCCATTACCATGCTGGAAACCCACTGTAGCTCAAACACCGAACCCCTGAAACATCACAGGACAACACAGCAAGGTAAGTGACATTAATTTCCACTGTACTTGTTTGCATACTAGCATTTCCCACAAACTGTAGAAGTTATTTACAGAAGAGCTGCACAGTAGGAGAACTCCAGCTGCACTTGTGTTTACCACCAGCTCAAAAAGAAATGCATTTGGTGTGACTTCTACTCCTACCCTAACTGTTACTTTAGCTGTTCCGCTTTCATTTGCAGTCCTCATTTCCAGCTATGCCGTAATGCATTAAATACATAAAGCCACAATCACTTAATACTGTCTTCCCAATCCTCATTCAGATTTTCTGGCACACGTGAAGTCTTGATTTAGAGGAGGAGGTTGCATCCTTCCATACTTTGCAAGACAGCCCCTTGGCACAGTCACATCGTTGGAAAATCTCCAGTCCATGGGACCCTTTCTTGCGCTGTTTGGTGCACACCTCCCCCTGATGCAACACAGGCTTGCAAATTTTGGTCCAGAAATGGCGAGCACAGCAGTGTCCCTCAATACAGTCTGATGACCGTAGGCAGGGATCGCCTTCGTGTCCTAAAAAGAGTAACCAAACTATTTTACCTCATGGAAAAATGTGAAAGTACAGATTCAGCGCAGGCTGATACAAATGAAGCTCAGAAAAAGGAGAGATGATATTTCCCTCTGTGGCTATTTGAAGGATGTAAACACAAGGGAAGAGACGAATTAGGCAGGTTCAAGGGGGTAATTAGCGAGCTCTGCCATAAGACTTAGTAAAGAGAAATTCAGCTACAGGATTGTAAGTAGAATTACAAGTGTTTAATTACATGACTGAAGAGGAGGATGTGTGCAATCTTGCACACCTGAAAAAGGGATTGTCAGCCCACCTCTGATACAGAGAAGAAAGCAGATGCTATTTCAATCGCAGGAACTGTTGGCTGACGCGTTACATCACTTTTTGAGTCATGCTGTGAATTCTCATGATAGACATTCACTCCCTGTGAAATCATTGCCTATTTCTGGTTTGCATTGCTGTATCTTAACAGCAATAACATGATTCATAACATGAAGGAACAAAGCAGCGTAGTGCAAATGTGATCCTACCTTTTATGTGTGACAGCTTGGAGCGTGACCTCCCTAGATTTTGCCATCCCAAATCCTTGCTGGCATAATGACCATTCTTCTTGTTGCGTGGCCCTTCTAGAGCAGGGATGTGAGGTGTAAGGATGCTTTCAGTTACTGGTATACAAATGCCTGTGAGGAAAAGACAGTCAGCCAAAGATTTGAACAAGAGGAAAAGCCGCCAAGAGACAGAGTGCAAGTACACAGACCAGGATCGGGACCATGACCGTGAAAGTGCTGGGGCTTGGCCTCTGACACTCAGCCCTAATCACAACTCTGTCCCTGATCCCTGGCACCTAACGTCACTGCAGCTCTTCTTCACTCGCTGTCACTCTGGCTTTATGGTCTGAGCACCTGGAGACTGCCTCTTAGACACCTCTCTCCAGTCTCCAGCCAGTATGGGAATGCAAACAGCACGGTTATAACCACACCCCCCAGGGAGAGTAGATTATGGGTTCATTAAGTCTCTTTTGCTTCCTTAAAAATATGGGTTCTGTACAGTATTCCAGTAGTATTTTTTTTATTTTGATTCCAATCAAACCACACTGAATGTAGAGCTGTGATTTCAGCCAGCAGCAGCATCGTTTTTGCGTTTCCCCACCCCAAAACAGGAAGAAGTCTGGTCATATGCAAGCCTTAAGCATAGAAATAATGTTAAAGAAAATGGAGTGGAATGAAGTAGAGAATTAAGTTTTCTTAGTTTAGAAAAAGAAGTACAGTCACCCAGAAAAAACATGCTGTTGCTAGGAACACTCAGAGTTAATAGAGGCTATCAAAATGCTGATTTTATGGAGGAAAACCAAGAAATGACTGACGTACCATTGTTGCAGCGGTTCCCAGGGCAGCACATGCCATCTCTGTGGCAGCGCTTCTTCTTCCTCCGGCACATCATGCATGCAGACATTGCTTGATGAGGACTGTGACAGTATCGCCCAACTTCGCATTCCTTATCATTGGTACAAGGGTAGGCCTGAGGGAGGTAAAAGAAAGGTTTGCAGTGAAGCACTGCTTTGTACAAGGCATGTATGCAGCCCATGTAAGGAAAAAAAACCAAAAAAACAACAAAACCACAAAACCCTCCAAAATCCCCCAAAAACCCCACACAAAACAACTGACAGTTGAGATACCATTCACTGGGGCCAGCAGATGCAGGTAGGCATGCTTCACTGCAGCCATATAGGAATCTTCAAGCTCATGCTGCTGGTGAAGATGTATCTGCTTAAAAAATTAGGGAGCTACAAGCAGCTCTCGAGTGGTTTCATCTTCTTTTTGCCACAAACATATGTTGGCACAAGAGAACTCAATATTTTTGTGGGCTCAGGCCTCTGATTCATAGGCAAGAGCTTAAAAACTCCACAGTGATGAATAAACGGAGCCATAAAACTTCTCTTAGTCATTAAGAACCCTGAAACATGCCCTGCAATAGGTAACATTTTAATTTAAACTCCAAGTTGACATTTTCCTTTGATAGTTGTCAAACACACTGACGGATAATAAGTTCACTGCTCTCTCGGTGAACATCTACACCACGTTGGTACAAGCTCCTTTGCAATTGCACCACGCCCCAGTGGCCCACGCCAGTTGGACTCCTTGGAAGTGAACAAACAGCACTGGTCAGCATTTCACTTTGATAACCTTTACTTCAGGTTATCAAAGGTCTTAGTGTGCTCCTTAAACTTGATACGTGCTAAATAACGCACTATGGTATGCAGCATGGAATATAATCTTTATAATAGAGCACAAACTGTCTTGCACATATAATTCCCTCTAAGCAGAGACACATGTATACAGTTCTCCTATATTCTTCAAAAGCAGCATTATCTTACAGGAAAACTGACTTTTAAAAAAAGGGTGTGAAAGCACTGTATTGTCCCATAAAGAGAGAGAAAGAAAAGTTTGTTCCTACAAGAGGAAAAGACATGATGCTTTAAGGAGACATAACACACACTGCTACATTCCAGGATCCTTTCTGCTGACTCCCACACAGCTACAACTATGCTCTGTCTGCATCTAATTTTACTGCCTATTAAATTAATCATAGATTTTTTTCATTCCTCAAAATTATACTTGAGGAACTTGTTTAGATAAAAACATGAGAATAAATTTTGGACCCTTTCTGGAAAATGATGTTTACACTTCCTCAGCTAATTTTCTCCATCATTTTAAATAAATCAAAGTATTTCTTTTACTGTTTTCAAAATGACTCTTGCAATTAATTTTTCACCACAAACAAAAAGCTCAACTGACTAATTTTCAATGTAGGCTGATTACTTTTCTAATAATATTTTAAATCAAGGCTTGATTGTATTGTTCTCAGAAAAGAAAAACTTGGAGGCTGTTGGGAATTTCCTCTGAAAATTGTTCTTTTAGATGGAGAACAACTTGTTTCTCTGTCTTTGTGCTATTCTGTTGAGAATCACAGAAGAAACGAGAGGTCTGATGATAAAACCAAGCGAGTTTCTCTAGTGCCATTAGTGGGAGGGAGAACCGTATCATTTTCCACGTGATTTCATGAGTTGTTTGCTTCGTCAAAATTTACTTTACAGTACCAAAAGTGCTGGCTGGACTTTTCCCAAGTGCTGCTGCCCCACTACTTCTGCCCTCTGAGTATGTGTCTTTCCAGAGTGCAGCTGTTTAGAGTAACCTGATGTACGTGTAAGTCTTTCTTCCTTAAGAATAAACATTTCCTCCTGCCTTCATCCTTGAGAGGATGAAGATCAGAGAGAACCAGATCTTGTAGCTAGGAGTAGTAATAAGAGACAAATGCAAGCACTCACCTGTTTGTTTGGTACTCTTAAGGCATAAGTGGATTCTACCTATTCTAGCAAAGCAGAACTAAAGTGCCATGCCCTGCCCTCAATCCCATCACTCTTTTCCCTCATTTTTCCAGCAAGAAATCATTAACACTGACTTACAATTTATTAAATAGTTACCATAAATGTAAGGCTTCCCTGACTTAAATGAGACCTTACTAAATTAAGGATCTTACAATGCAGAAAAACAATTTTATATAGACCTGTGCATGGTTATACTGAATTTGGAAAATACTAACACTGCTAGCTGGAGGAAATGCAAATGAAAAACAGATGAACAAGCTAAAACCTGGAGATGAAGGCATTTTAGACCCTTGTCTGTCATCAAGACCTTCATAACCGCATCTTTTTTCCAATATGGGCATGTGGTATACACCTGCAAGTTGTCAGCAAGAAGCCTACTTGCAGTTTTCTTTTGGTTCCTCAACTAGCTTTTTTTAAAAAAAAAAAAAAAGAGTTCCCTGATCCTGAATAGTGCTAATGAATGCTCTCACATACCATCTCTAGCGTCTGTTCTACTTTTGGCTTTTTCGGCTGAGTGATATGTAAAAGATATTTTAAGATAGGCATCTAATTGCCAACTCTTAGCTCTGTCTTTAAGAACTGTAAAAATAACAAAAGACAATTCTGACATTAAAAATTCCCAAGGAAAGTGATGTAACTCAGCCTTTAGCCCCACTCTAGAGCCCCATCCTAACTAAAGATGACACTTTTGAAATTAAAAAAATAAGCCAAAACATTCACCTCCCTAAGGCAAATGACTGCAGCACATCAAAAAATAGTTTTGTGTTACATGTAGCTCAGAAAACAACTGGCAAGTCCGTTCAAAACCCCCGAAGACCAGCTGCCAGCCAGCTAGATGAAAAACCCTCTTGCAAATGCCCGATGCCATCAATTGCCTTGATCATTCTTCCAAAACCACCATCCATTTGATATCCTAGCTACCAATCACAGGGAGCTTGAAACAAAAAAGCTTACATAGCCTTGTGTCTGCCTCCTAGTCACTAGACATTCATTGGAATAACTCCTGCTCCCAGCAAATTAATTTCTATCACTGCACAGCATTCAGTATTGAAACACAAAAATAAAACAAATTAATATAGTGTGGACGTAGCCTTGGCTAACAGAGGGGAAAATGTGTTCATAATTGCCTCATTGTTGGCAGTAGCTGAGCCAATCTATGTATAAATATGTATATATATTTAAAAATACCGGATAAAGAAAACATACTTGTAAAAATATACATGCTAACAATTGTCTATGCATGAGTAAAGGTTTTCAAAATCTCCTACACCACAATGCCTGAAACACAGTCTTTACGTTTAGAGAATTGCAGAGAACATTTCCTATATACAACACAAAGACACAAATCGGTCCCAGATGGAGCAGGAAAAAGCAAGCTGTAAACCAGCTCTACTTCCCCAGCAATGATAACTAATTCTACAAGGCACATCATCCCTTCACATTCTTCAGCTATACATATCATTTTCTGGTCGTAAATCTCTATCCACTAAACACAGCTTTGATATTATGGGAAACCAGATGAAACCGAGATAAAATATGTAGCACTCCCTAAAGCTGCATTTAAACAATCTTATTTAATTTTTCTAGCCCAGATTACAGGCAAACAAGTCACCCGTAGCATGACATAAACTAGATTTGCCTGTGATAATGAGTCGCATTTTCAGAATGTGTTGTCTGATTAAGAGCATTGCTTGCCGAGATGTTTTCTCCTCAGTCATTCCCATTACTTTTGTATGCTTGTATAAAAAATACTGTTGAATGCATGTCCAAAAATGTACAGCAAAGATGTACTGGATTTTTTTTCAATGTTGGAGGATTCCAGATAGATATTTAAATGGATGCTGCTCATGCTGTGCCAGGTTGTCCCCTGCATCAGCCTACCAAGACTAACCTTTGCCAGCCAGGTCATAGCAACATGTAAATGTTAAATTTTTCTTTTTGAGAGAAAGAGAATATGAATCTCCTTTCCTGACCTTGCTGAATTTATATTCAAAATGCCAAGAGCACATGATAGAAGTACTCAAGTCAAACGATGCAGATGATAGAGGAGAAACATTGGGGTTTTTTATAGTTGAACAAGTCCTTTCAGGAGTACTACTGAGGCTCTTCCTTTTGTATTAACTTCACCGGTGAGGCTGAGGAAGGGACTGACTATCTAACTTTTGTGACTAAGTGGCTAATGCCATTCCCTTGATTTGAGGAGTGTGCGGGAGCGAGGTGTATTTCTACCTTTGTTTTCCCCTTTTGGCAGAGGAGATCTAACTTAGCAACTTTTCTCAGTGCAATGAGGATTCCTTGACATTTTTGCTGGAGTCATTTACTATCCTGCATATTCTATACGCTCATCCTGAACCACAGAGTTTCACCGCAAGCTGGAGCCATACTAAGCGGTGGAACTGTTGTGCTATGGAGTCAGGCAGTCCGAGTCCCTCTGCCTGGCACTATAAAACGTAATGGAGAAGCACTCCAGGGAGAGAGCAAGACAGATGCTGTAACATGCTGAAGGGTGAGTGAGTAGACTGATGGCAGAAACACTTTATTGAGCTTTAGGAGATAAGGGCTTGACTTTCAGTATGGCCTCCAGCAAATACCTGAAGACAATATTCCCAGCCAGTGTCTTAGTCACCAGGCTCTCATTTGCTCATATTATGATGTGTCATTTGTGTTTATGCTGAAGGTACTCCACACTGTACTAGCTAACTATGTCAGAGGAAAGGCAGGAAGAGCCACTGGCATTTTTACCTAGGCTGTGTCATCACTTATCCAGCACAAGCAGTCCTAGACACTGCTGGCTTCAGACCCACCTTCAACACTGAGAGGAGCTGTGCCTAAGTAAGTGATTTGGTGGTACAGGTATCAGTAGTGACTCCCCCAGAAGCAGGTTTTTTTTTAAACACATCATAAAGTCCAAGTGCAGAGTTGGTGATGGCAGGAGATCGTGACTACTACCACTCCCAACAGGAGAAATAGCATGAAGGTTATTCATTACCCTTTTTCTGTGGATGCTGAGCAGCACTCAGGAAGAGAACTAAAGTCTCATGTACCGCCTAAGTGACACTATCACTGCGGTTACTGTACTGGACACTGGGCCAGCTTCTGTCAGTACCATCCCATGATGGTACTGGGGATGGAGCTGAAGAACAGGAGAAAAGCCACAGCCAGAAAGTAGGAGCACTGTAGAGCTACCAGGCCAATCCTTCATCACACTCTCACCTGGCAAAGAGGCAGTAGCTATTGCAAAGGTGAGACAAGTGGCTCAAGAAAATGGACACATACATTATCCCAGGAATGGTCCTTCCTAGGTACCAGTGTGTTAGAAATCAAATTTAGGCTACTACTCAGAGTCTTATACATACAGAATCCCTAGTTATTAATACCCTATGCAAATACCTGTGCTGCTAGCTTATGCTATCACATCCAGCAGAAATGTCTTTTTCCGCTGTCAAAAGACTTCTCTTTTATATCGCACCTGTATAATCTTTTATATTCATACCACGCCTGTGAAGACAGCTTACAACAAATGAATCGGTACTACAACTCAGTCTATTACTGACTCGTTACTTAAGTAAAAAAGGTTGTTTTCTCTATTTCAATTAATTATACTTTTATAAATTTTAAAATAATCACTGTAAAGGAGATAGAAACTGACCTCTCTACGGCCAGTGCGCTAGCTAGATGATCAAAACTGGCCTGAACTATAGGCAAGAGGACAGAATTTCCACCCTCCACATAAAAGATGAACAATAGAGCTTGTTTGCCCTTTAGTCTCGGGACTGCACATGTTGCTTAATATTCCACAGCCATCAGGCATGATGAAGCAACCAACTGGCTCAATCATGGTGAGAGCTTCTCCTTTGGACAGGACAGATCTTTCCGAGCAAGGACTTAGTCCCCATAGAGCAAACATATGAAATAGCCACAGGGGTGCCAGGTCTGCTTTTGCATTTCTTTTTCTCTGAAGAATTAGTTAATCCAAAGTAAAAGCATGCCAATAAATCAGGAAATGCAAACATATGCTTTAACCAAATAGCCTGCTGTCAAGACTAATTACAAAGAATGCAAGTCATTGTTTGGATCCTTGGTTGGGCCTGATTCTGAGTTGGGACCTCAAATTTGTTTTTAGCAGATCAACATTGGCGTGACCGTTACATACAACATGCGGACTGTAGAGCTAGATGAATACATCACACGTGGGTTTTGTCCTACTCATCTCTTTGGAGATAGAATGAAGATCCTTTTTATGAAAGTCAAGGAGAAGACCTAACATGATCTCACAGGACACAAACCTTTGTAACAATGGAAATAAGAGCCCTTCATTCAGAACCACGTAAATCTGATAAAGCAAAATGGAGGGGGAAGGGCGAAAGTCAAAGCTTTTTAACAAACGAACAAATGAACTCCCGAATCTTTGTGGGTTGTTTTTCTCCCTGCAAAGCAATTAAACTACTTTCTGATAGCTTCTCAAGTGTATTCAGACATATCCATGTCTACCTGACAAACTTCAGCTCAGCTTTCTCCTAGCTGCTAAGCAAAGTTGTACGTTAAGATGTGGATGAGAAATAACCATCATTTACTACTATTTTGTTTGTAATCCCAAATGAGAAAAGAGTTTATCAGCAGCCATCTGGAGCAATGCAGTTTTCCCACAGCACTGCTGATGTTGCTTTTTTCTATTCTTAGCTCAACACAAGCGTAGATGATAGCGAGGGATCTCGCTGTGCACAAGCAGAAAGCCATGGTTAATTTATCCCACAGAGGAAATCACGCTGTGCTCTCAGACAGCTCCAGACATGGATCCTGTCTCAGACTGATCTCACCAGAAACTCTCAACTCTCAGTGACTGCTGTGGCACAGACCACTCCTGAAAGCAAAACTCACAGTAGTTGCAATGAAACAGATTTACTCCATTCAGTTGCCATGACAAGTTTAACCATTCAATTTTTTCTCACCGAGCCTCCTTTTTCTTAAAATAATACAGCTCTGACCCACTTCTCTGCTAGACCCAGAGGGAAAAGCACCATCTTCTGCCTCTAGATTAAGCACAAGAACTTTCTTCTAGCCATAACTTATTTTTAACTCTTTAACTTAAAACAGCGCTGCTGTTCATGACGTCTGATTCACAGAGTGCTACATCATGAATACGTACACCGCAACCTCCAAAGATAATTCCTTCAAACTCTGTGGCTAATGGCCCCAGAAGCCTGCATTATTAGGACAATAAATATTCATGTTTTAAAGTAATACTCAGTTCACTACTACACCACCAGGGGAAGAACACTTCTAAAACGTGCAGTAGTCCAGCTCTTACGATTTGCTAGAGTCAAAGAAAACTCAGATCTTAACAACCAAAACCCAAACCTTACTGAGGTCCCTCTGAACTGACAAGGCTGCAGGACTCATGCAGGTCCTGACTCAGGCTTTCCTCGTCCCAACAAAAATGGAAAACAACGTCCCGCTCTGCAAGCGGAAGGCACTTATGTGGGGAGCTGTGCTTAGGGGAGCATGTAGCCGCACCTGACAGAAAGAGTTTCAAACACCTTAAAACAAACACAGGAGCCGTGTTGCCCTGTTGCACGCAGAGCTAGCCAGCGCAAGTGATGCCTCTTCCAGTGCAGACAGAAAACCTCCAAAGGCTTTTCCCATATGAAAACTCACTCATACTCTGAGCCCTCTCTGTGATCTCCTGGCCCGCGTGGTGGATTTCAACAAGCATTTTGGGTCTACAGCAGAACCTCTAATTCAACAGCTTACAATTCAACACCTTTTCTTACAGAACTATCTACATTTTCTGTCCTCCTTGGCTGTCTGAAGCCTTGGCTTCAGGAGGACATACAGAGAAAGTAATCTGAAAGACGGCAAGTGGATCAAATTAAATTCCTGGGTAGATACCATTATCTGAATTAAGTTGGCCTTGATTTAGTGCATTTTACATGCATTATGAAAGTATAAACTCAAAGGTTTAAGGCATTTAAAGTAATCCAGTTTATTTAACTTGACTCACCTTCAATTCCCAATCTAGGTAAAACCTGGAATGAGTTATATTTCCAAATGACTTAAAAGACAGCACACCATGCCCAAAATATACACAGATGTATGTTGTTTGCACCACAAAACAGCCGAAAACTGTCACCAGGATGCAGCATATCCATTGTAGTTCCCAAGGCAACACAGCTATGGATCTTCCTGTTCTATCACACCTTTAAGACAAATTATCAACCTTACGTCCATAATGCTGTCACTCTGCTGAATCGTGCCATTTCAAAGGAAGCATACTACGTTTCCCGCCCCCCCCCCACACTGCACATATGCAGGTGCTCAAGTTTTCCCCCCCTCCCTCTTATCATGACCATGGGTTATCATGACCTCCCTACCTCTTATCATGACCATACATAGCAGTGCTTCCTTCTCAACATTTGGAGAGACCATGAGCTTCCTATGTTGCTTGATTTTGAAGAAGGCTTCCTGTTACATTGAACTGGTACCTTACAGAAGACATGGTTAAAGAAGGTTCAAAAGTTTGGGCAACAATCAGTTTGACCCTAAATTTTATGAACTTTGTCTCAATGTGTATGACTCATATTGTCTGGTGAACTACCAGCAGCAACATTACAACAGAGAGCATCAAAACAACGTTAGGTAATCTTTGAAGTAAACAATGTAGTACTAAATCAATGTGACGGAAAGCCTCTAGGTCCTGATTTTATGTCATTTTCGAATGCATCACCAAAGACTGCTCAAAGAATAAAGGTTGGCTAACATGCACTTTGTTCTATGTCCAGCCTTTTCAGCAGACTGTTCTTGCCCTTTTATCTCTGCCTTTTCCCCACCCCTTTTCTGATGCTTTAGCTTTTTAGTTTTGTCTCTAATTGACTATTTATCATCTGTTCCAGAGTAAGATTCTTCTGGCTTTTTGATCAACATGTTTACTGCGATGGATGAACAGTGGGTTGCCAAAAACGGGTTTCCCTCTGGATCTATTAACTCTAGAGGTATGGAGGTTTTTATTAATATAAGAATACTATCCAGATGGGAACAGCTAGCAGATCCTATGGCTCACAAAGCACCAAGCATTAAACCACAGGTAGACAGTCAGATATTGTGGCTAGGAATAGAACAACACTGCTGGGAACTGGCAGTAAATTACTGTTCTAACACCTGGGTCTGAACATCCCCAAATTATGATGCACTTTCAAGGTGGAGCTTTTATTGGGAACCATCTCTGCAAGCATGTATTCACAGCAAGAAAAATGAGATGACAGCTTTACCTTCTGTAGTATAGCTACTAAGGAAGTAAACTTCCTTTGCTTTTAAACACACATAGAGTCTAGAAAAAACAAGGGGGAAACCCTGTCTTATTGAAGTCAGTGCAAAAATTCCCTTTGTCTGCTGCAATGCCCTGAGAGAGAACGCTTCCAAGTTATAAATATTTGTGCAGTGTCTCCAGTCCTCACCCTGGAAACGACTCTTAGGTATCCCTTGCAAAATACACTTTGCATTGCAGAATACAAAATATTTAAGACGATAGTTTTCAAAACGCATTTTCTCTGGCCCTCCTCTTTAAAAGGACAGCCCTGAAAATATGAGTTCGTGTCAGCTGGAGAGACAGCCAGATGCCATATGTCTGAGAAGGATGAACCACAGTCTCCACCTCAGCAGACTGCTGACTGCAATCTAACATCGTTACTGAATGTCAGCATTATTGTTTGTCTCCCTCATGGTCACCTGGCTCATACGCCTCTTTCAATCCCCTGTTCTTTCTCTATGCATCAGAAACCACCACCATCATCTGATATTCAAAACACTCTCCCTCTTCTCCTGCTCTACGTGAGCCCCTCTGCAGCATCACGGCTGTGGCTGATCCATTGCGGGGGGAACTGAGAGGGACCCAAGTCCTTTGAACTCAAAAGCACCTACAGAGAATTGAAATCAGACATCAAAAATCAGTCAGCCCAGCTTTAATATGAGAAAAAACAAAAAATGCCAGGGCACCAGCTCCCACTCTCCAGTCTCGTGCGTCACAGAGAGTTCAGAGACAGGGCCACAGGAGTTCGTGAGTTTTAAGGACAGGGAAAGAACAAAAAAAGTAATATTTATTCTGTTCTTACATTTGGTCTGCATGAGTGAGACCGGGAAACAGCACGAGTTAATAATGCAACATGGGGCTTTCCCCTTCATAGCAGCAGGAAGAATTACAATTCGAGAGTGTGGCTCCTCATCCTGCCCATTGTAGGAGCAGTTATGCTTGCAGGAGGAGCCAGCAATGCTCATGCAGTGGGACTACCTGCAAAAGAGCAGCAAAGAAAGGGCTTGGTCACAGCCCCCGAGGGCACAGGCAACCTCTGTGAAGTGGTTAGGCTCATATTGCCGTTCAGCTGACTCCTCAGTAAAAGGAAAAATTATAATACTGGGCTATTAAGGCAAATTATCACACTTTACTCAAAGGACGCCAAAAATGGCAGAAAAGGAAAGGACCCCTAACAGCATCATTAAAAAAAAATCATTGTAGTCTTATTATTCCTACCCAAATTCAGCCTGTGGTAAATAACTTGGCAATCAAGGTTTCAACACTATTTACCCTTTCTTCCTTTTCCTTTTAAAATTATCCTGGTTAATTCTGCACAAACAAGAAAACAGGAACAACACAGCAAGGCAAGAATAACTTGTGAGTAAAACCAGACAAACGCTAACATATTTACATAGTGTAATGACTTCAACTATTAATTAAAAAAAACCCAGGCCCCAATTCTCAGAAGAGCGAGCGGAGCACATGAGTTCAGGAGGCAAGAACAGGGTGGCTTCAGACTACGTTTATGTCTGCAGCCCCCGAGTTAGTAGGGACTGCTCTTCGTTTCAGTCTGCAATAGCCACTGAGGGACCATCTTTCATTCCAGACATTGTACGCTGACTGCACTCTCTTCTCGATCTTACAGGCCCTTTTCCACTTTTGAGCAAGACTTCCTTCAGTGCTAGGCACCATAACACAGAATAGAAAGGACAACAGGATTTACAAAAAGATCTAATTCACAGAAAAAACAACTAATGTCATAGAAAAGAGAGAAAAAAGAGAGGGGGGGAAAAAACCCCAGACTCAGGTCCACTACCTACAGGGGACAGTCATTTCTTGATAAAAGTGTGTGTGTGGGGGAAATCCAAAGAAGCAGGAACAATCCTATGCAATTTCTGAATCAAGCCAAAACAGACATCGTCCTGTCCTCGTCGGTTGGCATGCAATCACCTAGGATTCTGGCATTTAACATTGAATTAACTATAAATCTGTTCTCCACCCTCAAAATAAGCTGTTCTGCAGCTGAGACTTGTATTTATCCTCCTCCCTGCTACGTTTTACCATAGCTTCTGAGCTTATGTTTTCAAGCACTCTCTTCTTGTCTGAAAATAATATTCTTTATGTGGAGTTACGGAATCTCTTCTTTGTTCCTAGATGTCTTGGATGTTGATCAACAAAAAGTCATTAAAATGTTTAATCCTCTATGCTTGGCACTACATCAGTCTGAGAGCAGTTTCTTTGTAACAGCCTTTGGAATAAATATCCATTAAAGATTTTTTTTTTTTTTCCTTATACGGGTCACCCACACTTTATAGTGGGTGGCCCTTTCGTTTATCCTGTAACTGTATTTCCACTTCTGAAGCTAAGCCAGATGCAGCAACCTGATATTACTTTTTAGTTCACGCAACTTTATTGTAATGAAAACTTCCGTGTGTATCTGATACTTGTTAGGAGAGGCAGAGAAACAGGAACCATGGTAATATTGCACCACCTTCTTGACAACTTTTATTCTGCATGAGTTGGATTCTCCAGGGTACTGCATGCTTCGTTAGCAAGCATTTTCTCATAGTTAACCCATATCTGAGCTCCTCTTGTTAGTATTATTCGCGTTATAACCATGCCCAGAGGCAGTGTCTAGGTGCTATACGTTCTCATAATTCTGCACTATCAGTTCTTTAACTGATAGACAGTCTACGTAAGCAAGACCCAACAAGGGCAGAAAATATTTTAAGGGTTTTGGTTGGTTGGTTTTGTTTACCTTTTTTTTTCTTCCTTCTTTCAAACAGGTGGTCCCAAGGTAGTGGAAATTAAATGGCTTGGCTAGGCCAAGGCCACACAAGGAGTCCACAGTACACAAGTAATTTTCTTCAACCCTCATCCATTTAACCCTATGACTCTTTCTTTTTCCGAACTTGTACCCTTTCTTTCAGATCTGCTAAATATAAATGACTGTGTCTTTAACAATTATCTCCTCTATACAAGGATACAAACACAAATCAAGGTGGCCACATTTAACAGCCAAGTATGAAAAAAAAATGTAGTCCTACTTTCTAGTCATACCCATGGAAGCACATTATACATAAATAAATTGATTGCCTAAAGCATATTTTACAGATGAACTTACTCAGCCTATTTGCCAAACAAGTCTTAGAGCACGGATATGTGCAGAGTTCTCCTTAAACTCCACACTAAACCAACCATTGATCATGGCTGTGTGATAACGTCAAAGGAAGATTTCCTTCCTTGCTTTTTTGCTAGTGTGTTTGCTGGAAGATGTAAAGGAGATGTGATTTATTGTTCTCCTTGTACATGCCACTGCAGAGGAAGAAAAAAAAAAAAAAAGAGAAAGGAAATTTTAATTAGGCAGATAAAAATATTTATAACTAAGTCTTGGGTAGTTCAACTAGCAGCAGCAGAATCATTCAAACGCTTGATGTTATTTATATGTTTATGCTTGTGAGAATATAAGCATATTTGTAACAGTTTACAGTACACAAAGCATGATTCACCTCTTAGGGAACAGCTCATTTTCCATCGCAAGGAGGCAGAAAAGCAGACTAGACTCACATGAATGAAAAGTACTTCATCACAGTAATGAAGTAACACTGGATGGCTTTCCTTAGTCTATTTCCCAACTCAACCAACTCCATTTCATTTTCCGGCTCTTCAAATTCTCCAGGAGGCAGGTCTACACAGAATACTTTGCACTCAAGCGAGACAGCACACCTCCCTGGCAAGGTGCCCTTTCCACCAGGTCTTTAGCACTCTGCTCTGAAGAGCGCTCGGGCTTGAGGAGTTCTCTCCACCTGTACTGAGCCGATAGTTACCTCAGCGGCGGTTACACACCTGCTCTGCTGAAAGAGCCGCAAATACCGCCAGGCAACTCTTTGCGTATCCAAGGGTCTAAATTCACCTGAGTGTTTGCATGTTTTGTGAAAACGTGCAGGAAAAAAAGCAGAAAAAGCGCCCTTCCCCACCGACCACTGGGTCTGACCACCAAAACAGGCACAATTCCTCCTGGCTTCAGAAGTTTCTCCCAAGTAGGAAAATCAGCCCATAAAGTAATAAAGTATTGCTGTTAAAATGTTAGAGTGTCTCCTAAATTTGGTGCATTTTCCTTGAAAACAACTCAAAGGATCATATGGGATAGGAGCAAATGACACTTTGCCTACTAAGAGAATCTGTCAAAACTGGGGCACTGGGACACACAGCCTCGCCGCTATTTGCTGCCTCATTAACTCATGAATTTAGCTTCCTGGGAGTCATGCAAAACAACCAGAATGCCGTGGAGAGGGTTAAACAGCAGGTTTTGCCATCGTTTCCTAAGCGAGTCTCCTGATGGCCTTCCTACGTGCATAGGAAGGGAAGAAAGGAGAGAGTACAAGACCTCTGTAGTGCTCGTGCTGCTGCAACTTTGCATTCTGACCTGTGTCCAGAGTATGATGCCCCTCCCTGGAAATGCTGAAGTGCCATTGTTATTGCATTTTCCTTGGTATCAGTGGCACAGAAGCTATCAGCTTCTATGGCAGCCTACTTTACAGGTGCTGATGCTCCACATGCTGAGTGCGGATGCTAAGGCTAGAGGAAGGAGCAATGACTCCCTCCACCCCCAATGCCTGCAGGGGAAGGAAGAGCTGCTACACAGCCCCAGTTCCTGCTGTGGGAAGCTGCCGCTCTGAACACACCCCTAAAGCTCACTCCAAAGCCTGGACTCTCTGAGGCCATGCTAGAGTTACAAATTAATTTTTTTTTTTACATCTATAGGCATGGTGCACAGCAAACACTGGTTTTATTCCTGAAAACCCATACTTGGTCCCTTTGGTGCACTGTTCTCATTTTAATCGACAGAACCTTACTAAAAACGTGACACTTCAGGACTTGGTCCAAAGGCAAGACAGTGCTCTACCTTGGACAGTTAACAATTAGGATATGTGCTGTAGAGAGAGAGGTAAGCCTTTTCACTAAAGGAGAAGTATACATTTTCATCAGTATAATTAAAATGATCAGTCAAAATTCTTGGTTTGTGGGTGTCAGGCTATCTTGAGCTACAACAATAGGGCATATGAATTACTTAATACTTAGCTTAAGCTTCAGACAGCACATAGTGTACTTACAAAGATTTAATCTAATTTAAGTACCTTTATCCAGGTTGATTCAATAGAAGACTTTTTTTTCTTCAATTAAACCACTGCAATCATGCTGAAGCCTACAGGTTTAATGTGCAGAAGAGCACATTAAAGATCACTGATATCGGTGTAGGTACTGAGAGAAGTCCCTCAATAAGCCATACCATACAAGTACTGCTCATTAGTTAGGTCTCTGTGTACTTCAGAATATTACGTGAACGTGCACAACTACATTGTTATTTTGACGTTTTTCTAGAACATTCTGAGAGAACATAATCACTCTGCTCCAAAACATCCCTCTCCAAATCTTTTCCCATTTTCCCTCATCTTTTATTAACAAGATTTACCATGCTTGATCATGAGATCTGGAAAAATAAAGGAAGAAGCACACACTAACGCATGCCCTTTTTTCTTTAAACAGAGAAGAAAGCCTATCTACGCACATACGCCCTCCTTTGCAATCACTGACCTCACTATTTCTCTCCTGTATTTTTACTTCCTCATTATAAAACTCAGTGAAGGGAAGTCGAAGGCACTGACAAATATCAGCGTTAGCAGCAGCGCAACAATCTGTCACACCAAGAAAACCCAGCTGTTTGTAGAGGGATGGCCAGTAGGGACTACATGCTAGGAGCAAGATACAAATGCCCGGATCCTCCCCAGGATGTCTTCCAGCTATTTATACAAACCTTTGCCGACCTTCTTTCCTCATTTCTTTTCGGTGTCAGCTTCTTTTTACTCATGGCTAAGCCACAGTTGTTTACCATGTACCAAAAAATTCAAGTTAATTATCTTAGAGTCTTCAAGTCAAAGTACATCTGGTTTGGAAATGAGAGCCTGTCTTAGGCCTATATTTCATGTAAATACACACACGCATCTGAATGGAAAAGCGCCTGCGTGTAACAGATTTGCCGAGGAACGTGCAGTAGTACCCTTATCATTCCTATCGGCTGTATGTCAAGAAAGACTTTTGAAAAGTTCAAAAGAAAAGGAGCAAACTGCTGTTTTAATGAGACTCCATTAGGCAGAACTCTGTTCATGACTCTCCCAGATCATTGTTTTCATTAGCAAGCTACATGAATAACAGCAAAGCTATTTGTGCAGAGCTCATTGCTCGGGTGCAGGCTCCCAAGCCTGCCAGAGCGCCGTCTTTTAGATGTTCAATCCAGCACTGCTGTTATCTGCTCTGTGAGAAAAGAACTGATGCAAATCAATGGAAATTTTGTGGCTGGCCAACAAAGGTACTTTCCCAGCCAAAATCGGAACAAAGGTTTTAATTTATTTAGGAAATCAAAAGGCTAAAAGGGCATGATCTTGCAGTCCCTCCTTAATGCAAGTAGTCCTTGCGATGATATATAATCCTGTGGTTTTGTTGGGCTTCACAATGGATTTACTCCTTAAAAACTTAGCAAATGAATAAAGATTTGAAGAGCAGGTCATCAATACATGACAGCACAAAAATATTACAAAATGTAAATTATGTGTTAGTTGAAAGCATTCACTAAGTTATTTTAGAGCAATTTGGACAAACTTTTGCAAAGAGGCATACAAATAGTCTGGGTTTTTTACAGAAAAGCTAAGATTGCATGTCAATTTTTCTGAAACATCATCTCCACTCACCTATGCACAGAGTAATGTCATGGTCTGACAATGTCCTCAAAAATCCATTTTGCACATGTGAAATGAAACTCTTGAAATAAGACTTTGCAAAGCTTAAATAATCTGCTTTTTTAGACTAACCAAGTCCGTAAATATTTAAGTCATTAGGCACATTTGCAAATCTAAAAATACTTTAAAAACCATTACTGCATTCAGGAAAAGCAGCTGTAGAGCACTCCATAAATCTACTTTCTCTGCTTCCTCGGAGCAAAACCTGTTCCAATTTCAGAGTTAAGATTCCAGTCAAATATCGCAGAACAAACACACCTGAGAGAATAAACGAAATTATTTTTTGACCCTAAGCCTTTCTCCATTGGTAATTATGGCTAAGACAGCATTTATATTTACGCTGCTCCATACAGCCACCAAACCTACTCCATAAAATGACCAAAGTACCTAGAAAGTGTCCAGTACACGCACGGCCCCATCGATTCTGATAGGATTCCTGATTGAAGGTTTTGCTCCAAATGAGGGAATACAGGAGCTCTGCACTTTGAATATCAGGCTGCTTGCAGCAAAATAGAAAAGACATGCAGTCTGCAGCCAAGCCCCAGCTGAGAAGGGTGGTGGATGTCTACCATCTACTGTCAGCTCTAACTTCAGTGCATGGCTTTGCTCCACCACAGGTCGCTGCTAGATGCCTTCCCACGGATCATACCAGAAGTCTGGACTACAAATTTTTCAGTTCTCCAGATTCTGCCTATGTTTTGTCCGATAAAAAGGGGTCTAAAATGAATGGTAAAACTTTTACCATTGTTCAGGAAGAGTGAAACCTATCCTTGTCCCCCAGCAGAGTGCCTGCCACCAAGGGGGCTCAGGGGCTGTTCCAGAGTGGGGTGCCAGGGCACAAGGCTACAGGCATGGAGCTTGCACTGGCAGGTGGCACCTCCCAAGATGCACACAGCAAACACACACTGCTAATAACAGCTCATTTCCCCAAAAGAACACAGATGTGGGTAAAGTACAGTAACACTTCCCTTGCTGCCTTTCAATTAACTGCTGAATCTTGTTTTCAGAATTGAGGAGCTAAGACACTTCAGAAAACAAACACTATTTCAAAAAAAACACACCCCTTTTTGTCCAAGAGTTTTCAAGAAGCAGTACTACTGAAAGGCTACCAACAGTCTGAATTGGACTCTCGGAGAAAAATCACCAAGCAGCACAATCAGGAAAAATCTTAAAAAAAGCCAAAAACCAAAACAACGCTTTTTTATAAAAGCCTTGGGGATAACATACTGGCAAAAAGAAAAACATCTGCAAAAATTGCTAAGAAGCAAATTTGGGTACCATTTAGAGACTGGTCTTCGTCCATAACCAGAACTAGCGACTACCATAAGCCAGGCTATTACAGATTGTATATGAGTTCTACCACATTCAGGATTTCAGGAGATGACGACATACGTATGCTTTCAGGCTTGAAAAATGTCCTGCGTACCTATACCACATGCACATGCTAAAACCTATATAGAGATGTATGGATTTCACGTTTAAAATTCCTTCACTTATCTAGATATATGTCTCACAAATGTATAGCAGAGATACAACATGGGACCAGGCTGGCATATGGCAAATGATAACAGAATATAGCAAACAACTACATCATTTGCAAGTATTGTTATAACAATGTTATATATAATTTTGTTTCTACTGAGAGGCAGCAGAGGAACCCCAGTTACAGACAAGACTTGCATTGTTCTAAGAAAAGTAGAAATAGGAATTCCAGTGTAAATGCCAGAAGGGTTCAAATCTAGCTCTGTAGTGGATTTACAAAGAGCTGAATGAGGTCCAAAGCCTTTTAGGATATGTCAACAAATCAAATTGAAAACACAGCTATCCCAACAAGGGATCTGTATGTACTTACATACTGCATATTGGTATACCTGCCACGTAAGAATTGGGTTTAGTTAACGTGGTTAGGAAACTCTTCATTTAAGTTTTATTTGCTTCTCCCTTTTGAAAATGGTTTACTATTTTCTTTTTTTCTTTTATGGGCCACCAAATTACATGTGACCAAATGTACCTATTTAGTGAAAATGGGTTCCATTAGTATGTAATCTTATCCTTGCATTGTTTTCTTCTGAAGAAAAATAATGGAGAACAGGTGGTGATGCTTAGCATCAGGCTCCTGTTTCTAGAATTACAATCTACTGGGAGCCACCAGCAATCTCTGAAAGCTGTCATAAGTGCTCAGGAACTAGTATGATCCAGAGCACACTCAATACATTAAAGCGTCTTTTTGAAAATTTAAGTAGGTGTGACAGGAGAAAACTGGCTGAATGGCGCAGGGATTCTAACGTGTCCCTGCAAAGGGTCGTGATTTCCTTCTGCATCCCACAATAAATAACTCAAGCTGGCCTCCATTTCCACAGCAGAAATTAGACATTTAAAAAATTCAAATAGGTACCATATGTACTATAAACCTTTCTGGTTTAGCATTCAAATGTAGCAGCATTCACATTGTTGGAAAATACGGGATTTAAATTCTCCTAGAAGAACATTAAAAAGCTGTTCCTTTACACTTATTCATTCTTTTCTCAGTGCTACACAAAAACAGCAGTGTTGATAAATATCTCCTTGATGCAGTTTGAAAATCTACTGATGTCACACCGCACAAATAGTTCTACCCAGTGAGTCACAACACCACATGTCGAACGGACATTTCTTTATCAGACATCCTTATCTTACCAAGTAGGAAGATGTTTAGAAATAATTCTGTGTATCTAACAACTGTGTTTCCCAATGAGTTCTCATGACGAACGCGAGACAGAAAAAACAGAAGCTAACAGACCTGTACAAGCAAACAAGCATTCTAGCTATGTTTTAAAATTTCCTCCAAAGCTGAGGAGTAGGACAAAGACAACATATATATGAGTGGCAATTTCAACTGATATACAATTTTACAAAACATTGAAGTCATCGAAGGCTGGCTGATATCCCTAACTACTGTTCTATGTCAGATGTGCCAAAATACACTCTTACATGAGGAAACAGTTAATGCAGGTTTGTTTTGTAGCATTATAGTTCAAGAATGATAGGAATTAAAAGAAGCTAAAGTTATTTGCAAGGCCAGATTTTCTGTTGATGGAAATTGGCAATCTCCCACCGATTCCACAGGAATATGTCAAGTTGCACCAAGTAGCGAGATTCTACTTCACATTCTAGATTTCTTGCATAGCTATATGAAAACAATGTTACATTTATTATTACTGTGGTGATTTCTTTTGGGAGACCTTAAAGTCAAAGCGGTCCCTGCAAGTTGAAATCTAATTGTCACTAGGCTAACTTCAACAAGCTTTGGGGCAGAATATGTATGTCTCACCTGTGTTAGCTTTCCTCTAAATTATCAGGCAGTGTGATGAGCTGCAATTCTATAGAAATCATATTCTGATTCAACGGTGCTCAGGAAATTCTTTTACTGCTTCTGGTTTTCCTCAAAGTCTTAATGCAGAGAGAATGTCCTGTTGTCCAATGAGTCCCATGTAAAAGTCTCTCCACTTGAAGTCCTGTGGCTATGACAAAATAAAACTAAAAGGTGCCCATTGCTTTGAAGATAGTACAGAAGGAACTCCACCTTACAGAAGCAAGACAAGCCCAGCCCACAAATCTGGGAGAGATGGCAAGGCAAAAATATTAGGGGAAAGAGAATGGCAAACATTATTTTTTCTTCTTGTCATCGTGCTAACAACAAAGTTTTTTCAAGATGAAAAAGATAACCGTTGTCACAGGTTCTTTTTAACCTAAGGAACACTAGTTTTTGCACTACAAAAACTCTTATTCTTAATTAGTCTTTCCACCTGAAATCAGGTTGCTGAAGTAAGGGACTATGTTAAATAGTCTCATCAGATCCAACTAGAACCAACTGGTTTCTGAATTTCGTTGATACAGCAAATATTTCCCCCCATTTATTATTCCTGTTAACATGGATCCAGCTAAAGTAACTGAAATCTCTCCTAGTGTGTGCATCACCAGCAAACTTCTTGACCAAAAGCATTTTGGTGATGACTGAACCAGGAAAAGCGCACAGCCTGATCCCAGGAAAGGTTTTATCTCCAACAGATAGAATCATCCTTTTTGTGAATTGACTAAATTCAAACAGTGGAGCTGTTTCAAAATAATTTTACTTTAATTCTAAATTTCAAACTTTTATTTGAAAGATATTTAGAAAATGAAATTTTCTATGCTTTGAGCAGTGAATAAAACTGAACAATGAAAATTATAAATGTAAATAACTTAGTTTTGAGGAGATCTAATTTCTGGAAGGTTTTCTCCCTAAGAAGAACTGAAGGTTTTGTGTCTTTATCAAAACTCATTGAGAAAGTGTTCTTTTATGACATTTTTACTTTTCTTGGTACTAGAGGTTGCAAAAGCGGTTCTAATAACATCAGAGTATTGGCAAAAAAAAAAGAAAATAAATTACAACTTTCCTGCTTAATCGACATACCATAAATAGTCTTAATATATGTATATATATGCATATTTGTGCAGACACATAAGTGAGATAAAATGTAAAAAATAGTATACAGGGCCAAATTAGGACACGCTATTACAGTGAGAATGCCAGAGACATTTTCCTTACCATACCATCCCTAAAATTATGTCCTTGGCTAAATTCCTGAAAGGATTTTAAATATAGAAATGCTTTAGTTACTTTCGGAAAACCTCTTTCCACAACCTGACTGATCACTTAAATCAATTGCAGCACAAATTCAGCTTAGCCTGGAGCACAAAGATTTTGGATTTAGCTTTTACAAATACCACAAACTTACAAGTATTGTATTGCTGAAATTTCCTTTCAATTCGGAGGACTTGCACAGGTGGAACAAAATCCGTGCAATTCAGGAAGAATGAGGTTTTCACAAGTTATAATAGCTTAGAGTGACTTTTCTTTTCAGAAAAAGAACCTTGGATTTCAAATACGTATGGCTGCTTGAAGAGGCAGCAGACTTTGGATTTCAAATACGTATGGCTGCTTGAAGAGGCAGCAGACTACGCCTTTCCTCCATACTTGGATAACACACCACTACTATTACTACCAAACTTAGCTCCATGGTAGGAAGCGAGTTCTTTCCCTTGTGAAAGGAGAATATAAAAGCAATAATCATGAATTTAACCAAGGAACAACCATGTCAGAACAAAAGGTAAACAGGGAACTGAATGCTTGATTTTCCCAAAAGTCTCATTTTGTGCTCTATTTTTGTTGCCTTCCAGACATAATGATGTTTTCTCAAAGAACAGAAAGCTTCATTTTAAAAATGATGTGTTGCCTGATGAATCAGTCCTGAATTGTATCATTCTCCACTAGCTGGGAGGTGGTACATATACGTGAATTGTATATTTTACATTAGGGATAGCATTCATGGTACCGTGATTTCAACGGTTTGCTGATAAACAAACTATTTACTTTTTTCCCAGATTGCACTTCTCCATAAGCAGAACATTAGTACTTTGCGGCAACACACTTTGTAGACAAACTGTGTTGCCCTGCATTTGACACAGTTGTTCACCCTTCTCAGTTTGTAAAATCTGGATCCAATTTTCAAATGAAAGATCGCTTCGCCGAACATTTATTTTTCCTGTGGAATTACTTTACCAATGTTTGGTGAATAGGCTTTTTTCAGTCTTGGGGGTTATTTATTTAGATTTTTATGCTCTTCAAAATGTTGGCGGAAAATGTTTGTCTGCTGGAGGGGCACCGCATGCTTCTGATCTGAAGGTTGACTGACTTCTACTGCCTAAAAAGCAACGAGTCAGCAAGTACAAATACAGACAGGCGGTTAAATGATCGTTAAGTATCTAAACGAACTGGGAATTTCAGCCCCAGTTTCAAAAGTCTGTTAGATGAATTGAGTTCCAGCCTAATTCAGAGTCCTGGGAGCTTAGATTCCTATACACTCAAGAGTTTACTAAACTGAACAATATAATATCACAAAGAGATGGATGAGTAAGCACGAAAGCCGAGAAGGATGGAAAATGAATGCAGCAGTAACCTGCCGATTCAAGAGCAAATGCAGGTTCCCAAAGCAAATACTTTCCCTATCTGCAATAAATTGTGATATTCTTCTGCTTAGGATCTGTACAAATTGTGAATACAACACATTTTTTTCATTGAGGGATTAAAAAGAAAAAAGCAGCGCTTTATTCCAAGAATTTTTATGGGAAAATGGAGCAGTCCCAGTGAAATCTTGCAGTTTCCATTACATTTTTTTCTGTTTCCTCACAAGCACTAAAAGCACTCACTAAGTTCTGAGTGTTTCCAGGAATTCTGGAACCAGAGTATTTTGTCAAAAAATGAAGTTCAAAAGTAGAGAATGTGTTAGATATGCATCTTTTTAAAGCAAATATTTCTAAGGCAAGTTTGGAAAACCTACCGTTTAAAGGATTATTGATTTAAACAGAATCACAGAATCACTAGGTTGGAAAGGACCTTCAAGATCATCAAGTCCAACCATTAATCCAGCGCCACCGTGTCCCCTAAACCATGTCCTGAAGCGCCACATCCACACGTTTTTTGAACACTTCCAGAGATGGCGACTCCACCACCTCCCTGGGCAGCCTGTTCCAATGCCTGACCACCCTCTCAGTGAAGAAATTTTTCCTAATATCCAATCTAAACCTCCCCTGGCACAACTTGAGGCCATTTCCTCTTGTCCTATCACTAGTTACTTGGGAGAAGAGGCCAACAGTATAATTTTCAACCTGTGTACTTCCTATTAATCTGTGACATTTAACACCATTCTATGGTAATTTCATCTGTGTCTGTCTTCTCTGAAAATACTCTACTTCACATTGTGTAAATCTTTGGATTTAAGTTATCATCTTCCAAATGTTTTGAGTTCCTTAAAATATCACATAGTTGTTTCAGAGCGGAGCATTTCCCCATGATGGGGAAATTCAGGTGGCATACAATGACAAATTTTTGGAATCAATGCCATAAAGGTTCAGCATAACTGATAACTCAGCAGACCAAACATTGGACTAAAAAAGATAGGCTTCCACTCATGGGTGAATCAAAGGAGGGTTTTAAAATTTTTTTTTAATACCAGCAATATACTCATTAAATCAGAGCTGGTAACTGGAGAATGCAGCTAGGGGGAGCAGCAGAGGGAACGTAATATTTCTAGACTGTGCAAATTCTCACTTTTGCCTGATGCAGAGGGAGGTCTGGTGAAAGCGGAGAAAGACAGCCCCCCAGCACTTGTAACACCGTGACTTTTATTCAGGCTCCCTAAAATCTCTGGTCTGGATTTGAAAGATAAAGTAAGAGATTCTTGAGCCGGAGTTGCTCGTTCGACTTGGCTGTCTGTATCTATTTGTAGATGGAGCCAACCAACCCTGTACTTCCCTGGTGTGAGCGTAGTTTCCGTCAAAACTGTAGCACTTTTGGAAACATTAGACTTTTCAGAAAGCTGTAAGGTCATTCTAACAGCAGAATTGACAAATATAATTTGCACTGGTAAAGTGTTCTATCACTGAAATACAGAATATATTTAAAGGAGAAAAATCTCACTTTTGTCTTCCTGAGTTGCCTATTTTCATCGGCTTAGAAAACAGGAGGAAGTATTGACTGCTGCTGCTATGAGCTTGTGGGAACATGACGCTTACTCTGCTGTTGGGTCCAAGCCTTTGTCTATAGCGAACTCTGCCTTCAAAGATAACTGTGTAGACAGGAGGGCTGAGAGATCTAAGCAGAAAAAACAAAGTGGATTCTGAAGGCAAATTTAAGTCAATTCACAGAGTTGTAAGAATTTACCATAGAAGCTCACTACAAAACTACAGGACTTATGAAGGGAAAATTCTATAAAGTATGAGGATACTCAGCCCTATGTATAATGATAATTTGGGACAGAGGAATTTACTCATGAGCACAAAAGAGCTTGAGGAACTAACAAAAGAAAAGAGCCCCCAAACCCAAAAACCTTCATTCTGCGTGATTAATGACTTGAAAATCTGACCCTTTGGTGAAAGTATTTACTTCTGTAGTTGACTAAATAGTAGCAAAATTCTTTGAAAAGTCTCCCCCGACTTGTGCGTGCTACATACTTTGTAAATCTGTCCTAAGCCTCTTTGTCTATTTCTTTGGTTTTCCATTTCCTTTGCATTATAGTCATGTTTTCCATTGGCTGCAGCAATCTCTTTGGAGCATTTAACATGTAGTCTAGAAGTCTCTCTGGATAACAAACCCACACTGAAGTTCGTGGGAGTATTCACACTGATTTCAATGGGCATTGGAGAATATGAAAACCAGTGCCCACTGTCATAGACCCAAAGATCGAGTCCAGAAAGGTATTTAAATATTTGCCTAATATTTGTATATGCACATCCTAACTGAGGTAAACAAGACAACACGAGTGCTTACACTGAACCACATATGCTTAAGTTTCCTGATACATTGAGGTAAAAAGCTAAGTTTTTTAAGATACTGGTAAATATAAATTGATATTGATTTATTATGTTGATAAAAATAACAAATTATTGATAAACTACATAAGTACATAAAAGTTGCCATAATGTATCAGAGTAAAGTAGTCAGGCCAGTGTCCTGCTAGTTACAAAAACTCCAAGGAGTAAGAACATAGGCAAGTACAGAAGGATTTATCCCAGATACATCCTCCCAGCTTCAGCCAACAGCAGCTTAGACACATCTGAAGATGCAAGTTTTACTACTATGTTTAGTACCTACCAGCGCAATCTCTCATCTCTGCGTCTGTCTCATCTCCATTTGAGTAGTTCCATATGGCTCCCACCGCATCATGTGGCAATCAGTTATATACAATTTGAAAAAGTAGTTCCTGGCTGTCTGATAATTTCACACTGTCTGCTCTTGGCTCTTGGCTCTAGGGCAAACACTGAGTGATTGGTCCCCACTCACCTTTTCTTTACCCTTCATTATTTTATAGCTCTCTGTCCTGTTCTCCCATGGGCATCCCTTTTCCACACTGGGGTATTGCGTCCTATTTAATTTCTCCCATGTTAAAGCAGTTCTGCTGCTCTGATCATCCCTGCTGTCCTCCCCCATCTAATCCTGACTGCTTCTATAACCTTTTAGCAGTTATTCAGCACCATGAACACAGTAGTAGTGTAAAAATGCCCTCTGTTTTGTTCTCATTTCCTGATGTTCTGCTTGGGGGTTTTTTGTTTGGTTGGTTTTTTTATATTTAGTGTTTGTGTCTGCTGCTCCTTCACCATTAACTGATAACTAAAGTGACTCTAATTTAGAAGTCATCGCTGTATATGCCTAACTGCCATCACATTACGCCATGTACATTGCTTTATACCTATAGAAATGGAATTTTACCTGTGACTTTTATTTCTCAGATGCTCAGTATACTGACATTTACTGCAACTCTTTGTGGTCCAGTTACGTTCTTCCTGTTATGAATACATTTCATTAAAAACTTCTGTGCCTTGCTAATCCCCCAGTTTCCAGACAATTTACCAATAAGTAGAGCAGCATCAGTCTCTAAAAGGTTTGTGTGAAACTTTGCTTATAGCCTCCCTGCATTGTGAAAGCTGTCTGTTTAGTCCTGCTTAGTTTTTTCCTGTCTGCTGATCAGTTACCATTTATTCTAATCAGTTATGAATGAGTTATCCTGTGGCAATTCAGTTTCTTTAAAGTTGTTGTACTTGAGCTATAGCTCCGTTCACACAAGTATTTGAAGAGCAGTGGTAGATCACTTGCCAGAAACGGCGTCGTTCAATTTTGATCTGTCATTATCCTGGTAAGAGAGTGCTGTTTTGAAACATTAACCTTAATATTATCTTTACAAATGCGATTAAGGCTGAGTATTAAGAGAATGTTTTGTGAGGCAGGCTGGAAGGAAGAGAGAAGCCTCAGCCTCGCACATGTTATCAGGACAGCAGAGCATTTAAGGTTTTTTGTTCTGGAAAACATTCAGGTGAAACATACTGTGAAAATAAACTTTAGAAGAAGCAAATGTTCACAAAATGTCTTCTAGCAGCTACCGTTTAAATTAATTTCCTGCCAATAGGGTCATTTAGTACAGAAGGGGATCAAAAGTAAAAGCAGTGTGAAGTTTTACCAACAAGTGGTCAAAGCATACAAAGCACAAAGACTTCCAGTGACGTCAACAACACCAGGAGCAGCAGAGCTCCCCGTCCCGGGGTAACACAGACGCGTGTCGTACCACCAACAGAGCACATACCGCATTCATGGCTGGCCTTGTCTGCTTGTGCTATTTCAGCAGCATGGATTACCCTGGCTGAAATTCAGCCCTGCGCCACCGAAGTAGCCTTTCAAGCCCTCCAGTTGGTACCTTACAGAAACTGGTTTGCCCTTCAGTCAATGGGTAAAACTCACATTTGAACTGCTGCATCGCAAAAGTCTTGCATTTAAAAAAAAAAGAAAAAGGAAAACCAATCAAAACCCCAAATAAACCTCCCAGTCCCCCAAACTCTACAAATTGAGACCTGAATACTGACCACCAGCCAGA
>NW_010558181.1:0-2218 GCF_000687285.1 Phaethon lepturus | reverse complement strand
CTAGGTCAAACCAGGTAAAGAGAGGAAATCAAATCCAGAAACTGAGTGTCAGCCTCTGTTGTGCAATCTGTTTTCACAGAATCAGCTAAATCTGAATTAGTGAATTCCACTTCAGTTTTTGCTCCTACCAGCACTATACCCATTGTATCTGGGAAATGACTTAGACTCATCTCTGGAGAACAGCATGGGTCCGGTGCTTCCAAAAGGCCCAAGTCAATACGTTCATGTGTCAGATACATGTGCCAGGGTAGCTGTCCCAGCTGCACAACACATGATGTGTCAACTGCTTTACATAGGGTGGGTCAGGAAGAAGCTCATTAAAGAGAAATGCTACAGCTCTGCTTGCAACATCTCTCCAGTTTTACACTGAAAAAAAATTTCATTGCTTTAAGAAAAGGGTTACCCTGTACAGAAGGGCCATGGGAACTGTGTCCGGTACATTATATACAGGTCTGCCACTGATCTTTCATATCACTATTTCATCGTTGAGGGGACAATGTAAACTATTCTGATTTATCTTTTTCTGCAATAAATAATTATAAAAAATTATTCGGATGACCAAATTCTGACTGTCTTACGTCGGTGATGAAAGACAAGAGAGAGCTCCTTCTCGCTGAGCGCGCTTTGCAGCGAGGAAGTCTCAGCTGGATGACTTCCTCTGAGCTGATTCTCTCTCCCGCGTGGAAAAGGCCACGACCCTGCTCCTTAAAGACATGCAGAACCTAATTACCACTGAAAACATTCAAATTCATCCTATCTATAAACAGGGCCTAACCTTTGAGATGGCTTTCTGTGCAGAAGCATGTTGCATCTCTTGGATAAGACAGGCAATGAGACAGTAAGTTTTGCAGAGTAAGGAGCCGAAGTGTGGTATTTCTGGGCAGCATGAGCTTGCATCTGTGGCCACATTTTTTGGTGCATCTGCTGGGAAACAGTGCTGGATGTGAGTGAGTTACATCACTTCTTTGTGCACTGAATTGTCGCCACCATTACACATGTTCTCCTTGGTGGACCTGAAAGCTGTTCCTGAACAAGTGAAGATATCATCACGTGGCTGTTGTAGAAAATAACAGGCTTTGCCTCATTTACCCCATCTTAACCCTTCTGTCTGACCCTTTAGCTGTAAAATAGGCTTCAGTCCCACCAAATTAAAGCGTGACAACTGCACCGTAGACCTGGAACTCGTACGCTGCTATCGTACCTGTTCGTACAACACGTACACTGGCTTCCACTCAGCTAAAACCTTTAAAGCAGAGTTAAGGCAGTGTTATCCTACTCTTCATCTGTTTGTTCCTATCGGAGGTGGATTTTGTGGGTAACTCACTGAGACAAGAGCCTGAAAGTGGATACCCCCTCCAGTGTCGGACGGTGTCTCAGCTGCTAGCTAGACCTGTCTGTGGTACATGCCTGTTCAGAAAACTGAAAGATTTTCATAGTGCTAATCCCTGTTACACAGACAGTCTGCAGCCCATTTGCTATTCCTTTTTGGCTTTATTTTTAACAGGGCCTTAAAACATATTTTTCCTTAAAATGACAACATTCTTTTCTGCCCTCTTTGTTCGTGGGGCTTTGTGTGCTCATAAACAGTTTAAGAGTTCCCCTCACACCTGTGGTGCACATGTGTGCCTGTAATAAAGACTCTCTTATCTATCCTTCACTGATAACTTAAGAGGACAGTGTTTAAGAAAGGGCACCAGCCTTGCAACTGTGATGAAGAAAACCAAACCCAAATCCCAAACCTACAGCAGTGACAGTAGGTTAGTATGCCTGGGGAAGGCTCATTAGAAATCTGCTTTCCCAGGGACTGAGGGATGTCTCAGTTTTGCTCTCTGATATTTAAACCCTCCGTAACCTAAGTTCATTCAAGTGCACTAATAACAGAAATCCTCACTTGCATTTTAAGCGAACATCTTCTGCCTATCGGGCATCTCCATACGTGAAGGCCGTTAAACATTTTTACAAAGGTTTTTTAATGAAGCCATCCAAAATCCCTGTCAAGCCTAGGGCCGAATATGTGCTTCCCAGCTGGGCAAATCAGGAAAGCAAGTGAGGAAAAACTGAACATGAAACTGACTTTTAAACTCATTCTTCCAACCACCCAATAACTGTCCCCCTTCAGGGTCCAGCCAGTTGTTTCTTTGACACTTCCAGTGAAATCCAAACATAAAAAAAAGCTCTTGCATTTTCAATAATAGTAATAATAATAATAATAATAATA
>NW_010558180.1:40275-48460 GCF_000687285.1 Phaethon lepturus | reverse complement strand
GTGACCCAAGTGCAGGACCTGGCACTTGGCTCTGTTAAACCTCATACAAATAAGGTATGTACAAATGCCTGTGCAGATCCCTCTGCAGAGCGTTCCTGCCCTTGAGCAGATGAACACTTCCACCCAAATTAGTGTCATCTGCAAACTTACTGAGGGAGTACTCAATCCCCTCACCCAGATCATCAATAAAGATATTTGTCCTGGTTTCAGCCAGGGTAGAGTTAATTTTCTTCATAGAAGCTAGTGTGAGGCTGTGTTTTGGATTTGGGATCAGAAAACATTGATAACGTGCTGATGTTTCGAGTTGTTGTTAAGTAGTCAAGGACAGTCCAGCTTCTCATGCTGGTCTGCTAGCAAGGAGGTTGGGGGTGCATGGGAAGCTGGGAGGGGACACAGCTGGTATAGCTGACTCAGGCTGACCAGAGAGATATTCCATACCATATGACATCATGCTCAGTATATAAAGCTGGGACGAAGAAGAAGGAGGGGGTGGAGGGACGTTCAGACTGATGGTGTCTGTCTTCCCAAGAAACCCTTACGTGTGATGCAGCCCTGCTTCCCTGGAGATGGCTGAACACCCGCCTGCCCATGGGGAGTGGTGAATGGATTCCTGGTTTTTCTTTGCTTGTGTGCGCGGCTTTTGCTTTGCCTATTAAACTGTCTTTATCTCAAACCATGAATTTTGTCACTTTATGTCAAAATTAGTGCATCAGAAAGATCTTGGTATAGTCATTGAAACTGTTCTGAACAGAATTAGCTTCTTATGCTCTCCAGGAGAAACCATATTCCTGTAACATTTGCACTAATACTTCACACAATTTGTTAGAGTGCCCTGGTGCTGTAAGACCACCTATGAAGGTCTTAGCTGTACTCAGAAGCATGTGTTATATCACAGTTACACTGCATCAGTTCCACAAGATTTTTCCATATAATATTGTGATTAATTTTTCTTGATCCATGCACACAGAAGAATAACAAAAGAATAAACTTTCTGTGACAAATTTGCATCCCTCCTACCTTTACCAAGAGTCAATATTCCTGCTAGTCACAAACCCTTTTCTCTCACCCCGCCTTCATTTTTTTTAGTCACTGTTTGTACTAGCATGTTCCCAGGTTCCTTCAGCCTCCCCACAAAATAGCTCCTCTGGCACAGAAAGGCCACCAATGCCAGGGTAGAGCATGTAGCCATTATTTGTATTAACTTGTTCCCAATCTCAGCTAAATAAAGACATAAGCAGTGCAGCCAGCAAGCTCTGTGACCCACACATGAGTTTGTTACTTAATAACTACTATAGTTGTAGCATGCTTAATGTAAAACTGCTTTTGTCTTGTGCCACACATTGGGCAGCATGAAGGACTGTGGTGGGTTGACTTTGGCTGGATGCCAGGTGCCACCAAGCCACTCCGCCCTCCCCTCCTCAGCAGGACAGGGAGGGGAGAAATTAAGATGGAAAAAACCTCATGGGTCAAGATAAAAGCAGTTTAACAAAGCAAAAGCAAAGGCCATGCACAAAAACCAAGGAAAACAAAAGATTTATTCTCTACTTCCCATCAGCAGGTAATGTCCAGCCACTTCCTGGGAAGCAGGGCTTCAGTATGCGTAGCAGTTCCTCCAGAAGAAAAGCGTTGTAAAAAACTAATCTCCCCCTCTTCCTCCTGGTACAGAATATCCCGTTGGCCAATTTGGGTCAGCTGTCCTGGCTGTGTCCTCTCCCAAGATCTTGCCCACCCCCAGCCCACTGGTGAGGGGGAGTGTTGGAGAGGCTGCCTCGATGCTGTGCCATCACTGCCCAGCAGTAGCCAAAACACTGGTGTGTTGTCAACACCGTTCTAGCTACTGCTACGAAGCACAGCACTATGAGGGCTGTGACGGGGAAAATTATCTCCATCTCAGCCAGACCCAATACCACACTATACAGTGACTATAAACTACAGTGCCATCTGTAAAATTAAAAGAAGAATCTGTTCTTGTACTTCATTAAGGTATAACAAAGCTTTCAGGATTTTGTAAGAAAGGAAAAGAACCCATTAGGCACCCTTACTAGGCTCCTCCACAGAAAAAGGCATTTCTTTGAGATCCTTGAATTAGCAAATAATCAGGTTTACTTTGCAGTTCAGACTACTTCTCCACTACAAGACGGAGCGGGAGGGATCACTGATAATGACTGAATATATGCCCTGAGGATTTCTTGTACAGGAAGGAGAAGGATGCAAGAAATCACAAACTCTACTTTGCTCACAACTACCATTACTTCATCAGTAGCAGTAGATAGAAGCAAAGATATTAGACTACAATCAGCTGTGTTCTCTTAGGTGAATGCCCTGAGAGGTCAACATTCCTCTTTTTTTTTCTTTTTTTTTCTTTTTTTTTCCTTTTTTTTTTGTTAGGCCCCAAGTAGTTTTGTTTTCCTTGTCTCTTTAATCGAATATTATTCATACCCCAGGGTAGGAGGAACACTCATTCAGATGACTTTCATAGTCTATTTGCCTGGCATATAACTTACATTGTTCTGTATGATGGTGTAACTGAAGTGTATTATAAGACACACACAGGAGGATAGTCTTATAGTTGTGCATTCATCCTTAACTTTGGCATTTCTTGACATTTGAGGAGTTCACCATGTAAACTTAATGTTGCATGAACACAGTATCTTTTTACATTTAATTTCTTAAAGCATTTTTAAAGGAAAAATTAGGTACAAGAGAGGGAGAAAATCAGAATAAGTTACAAGATATACCTGGGCTTTGATCCTTTACAGTTTGCAAATAATGTAATTATGTCTTCTTAATTTCTTTTTCAAGGTAGGTATCAGCGCAGTCTGTGAACTCAGTCGTCCGTGTTCAGCATTGCCAGAACAAAACAATCTAGAACCTTTTTAACAACAACAGAAAATATCTTTCATCTTCACTTTGTAACTTATTTATTAAAAGATCAACCATGTTAAAACTACCTGCTTAATCACCATTAATCTATTTGTTGCTAGACAAATTCATGGTAATGATGTTTCAGTTAAGCAACAGTCATTACTATTCACTATCATTAGTTTAAATCTGTACCCTGGGAGACAAATCTCCCATATAGCATGCTCAAATGCAATATTTAAGGCCTTTTATTCTGAACATGACTAATATACAAAGTACCACAGCACTGCCATAGCTTCTGTAGAGGACAACAGTCAACTGCCTCAAAGAAAGGCAGAATGTTTTGCAAAGGCAGGTAGATTTCTTCTCTTGCACCATCTCCATAAACTGCACACAGTATCAGAGGATAGATATAGAATTCTGTTGTGGAATACATTGTGGAAAAATTACGATAAATGACATGAAACAGTCCTCACAGAGAATGAAAGTAAAGAGTCAATTCACGTCTTACTGGGATGTGAACTCCCAACAGAGAGTAAAGATTTCAAGTGTCATTCCAGTGAGCCATCCTCCTGAATAACTGCTATGTTTATGAAGAAAGGATATGGTGCAGACAGTGTCTTCCAGACCACCCATCATTGCTGCTTTTCCTCTGCTTCCTCAGCCTCAGCCACTGCTGTGCACACTGGGCTCAAAGGAAGGAAAAAAACCTGGGCCAGCAGGAAAAAGTTCTCCCTGTACAGCTTGTTTTGTTCCTCCAAGCACAAGGCAACAAATATCTATTTAATCCTTTACATGTTTGCAAGGCATTACATTCAGGAAGGCTTTCATAAATAATACCTCCCTGATGAGTAATTATAAATGCTATTACACAAATGTGAGGAGCTAAATCTTTTTTCCAAGGTTACATAGACAGCATGTTTCTCTACTGTGAGTACTTTGCTCCAAATCTGATGGATTTTTTATGTCCTATAGAGAAAACAGTAATGATATGTGATCTCATGCAACAGACCCTAAACAAGCAAGAACAAGTTACCATGTTCTCCGCACACGTAACTTCAGAAAAACTACAGGAAAGAGCTGGTGAAGGAAAGCCGTGTACATCACATACATTTTTGACTGAAGAGTAATTCACCACTGCGGGCCTTCAAACATTTGTGATTCTAACAATAGCTTTGGGTTGCTTTCATATTTCCTTAGGCACACACTCCTCACTAATAGATTTCATAATTTATTTCCTTGGGAAAAGTTTGTTTTTTTAGTTCAGTAAGAATAATATGTTTCGTTCTCATAAATCTCAAATAGCTGAAAGAAAATTTTTTAAAACTGTTCCAAGATGCTCACTTTTGGGATGAGACCAAACATGGAAAGTTGCCACCCTAGAAACGAGTGATCTGTTTTGAGTGTGCGAGTTTTACAGCTCTAACCACCGCAGCCACAAGTGCTTCGCTGTGTGTACATGTCTATATTTCAAGCACCGGATGTTTTATATAATAATTCATGATATCATCATGCCAACAAATGGCCTATTTTGTGTATTTAACTTCCTTAAGTGATCAGTCCAAGAGTGACTTAATTGTTGCTTCTAGCCTTCATTTTGAGCATTACACGTTGAGGAAGCAGACTGCCTGTGCTTAGGGCCTTGGTTGCCCGTCTCTGCATGCAAACACCAGTCACCTTTGCACATTGTGCTTACAGCACATTTCAATGAGTGCTAAAGAATCGCTTTAGGAGCTGGGGAACGCTATCAAGATCCCCTGTGAGATTGAATGAGTACACTTGCCAGAACAGAAAGGAAAAAGAAAATTTACTTGTTTAGGGCATGCATGCTTTGGCTTGCTGCTGTCAGAAGAGGGGCTCTGTAGATGCTAGCAGTAGAAGTGGACTATGGTTTAAGTAACTGCTTTTATATGCTTACTAAATTACAAGTAAGGATTAACCAGGTTAAGTTCTGATCTGTCTCTTTTTCAAGGCGCTTAAACCCACCAGTACAAAACTCCCCTAAGCTCCAAGAACTACAAGGCCAAAATGAAATATGATTGTATTTTGGTAGTGAGTTGTGAAAGGAAGGTGATAGTTTACATCCTTATGCCCAATATGTGGGAATTTAAACCTATAATTTTTTTTCCCTAGAGTCTGGTTATGTCTTAAAGATGTATTCAGAGATATCCATTCCAACCTGATAGTGTTTGTCAGTCCTACTGTTTGCTTACTTGTCAAGGACCAGCATGCAAAAAATAATAATAATACTAACAGAAAACATTGTGGGTACAAGTACTGACATGATAGACCTTCTCACAGGTGCAGTTCTATCACCTTTTTAAAATCTGCCTGTAGATTCATTGAACAACTGTGAATGCATTGAAAGAGACTTCAGCTAAAAAAAGGTTTCTCTTGTGCACACGTCTTAGTTTTCTGCTCAATGGAAAGAGTTCTGTCTGAATTAATTATCCATGCTGAATCACTGTTTGAATTAGAAGCATTTCCATTGATGAATTTATAAACAAGCCTGAAACTAAAACTTTTTTTTTGCAGAAATACTTAATTAAAAGGCATTGCCTGGAAATTGTTACCCAGGATGCAATAATAAGAATGGAGAACACTGAGACTAATTGGGGAGACCTGTAAAAAGTTCTCATGACATTTCTGTAATGCTTACTATAATTCTTTATCATTTGTTCTTTGCTTTTCAAATACATACTTGCTGAAGAGTACCTGGAGGAGACCGTCTCCTTTTTCCACTTTCAACTACAAAGTAGACAAACCTCCTGACTGGAGTGTCTCTTAATAATTAACACAGTACTGAAATTTCCAACAACTTTTCCATGGTTGTAGGAATTAAAGACAAAGAGAGTTCACCAGGATTATTATTTCTCAATCTCTAGCATGAATAAATAAGATCTGTGTCTTCTTGTGACCTGGAATTAGATGTCCAAAGGTGTTTAAATCTGGGGCTTGTCCCTAGGCCCCAAGCAGACTAAGATAAATCCATTAAATATGAAGCAGACCCCTTTTTTTTAAAGTCATTTTATGTAAGCCTAACCAGAGGAGCTATTAAATAACTAAGAATGATTTGATGAGCTGTAGCTGTTTGTTGATACAAGAGGTTGACATTAGGCATATCACAAGCAGATTCTTGGTGAGGCCGTTCATTAAGTTTATGATGTCTGTTGGGGGATCAGGGATGATTAGTAGGTATGATGTAGATAAGCAAAGGTTATGTACAAGCAGTGACAAATCTGATCTGTTCTGCATGGTCAGGGAACACAAAACAAATGAATTTAAGTTCCTCCTTATGCCTTTGTAGAGTAGACCAAATGTAGCTTTATACAGGGAGGTGGAGTGAGCAAATCACTGTGCAAAGAGGCAGCTAATTGCTGAACTTGATTGCAACTGCTAATCAGAGTCACAGGGAAAAAAAGTGTTGGGAATTAATTAGACAAGGACCTTCAGAACAGCAGCAGGAAGCCTCCAAGTGACCTTTATTTACAGTCAGTTAAACAGAAGTGTGACTAAAAATGCCAAGGAGCAAATCAGATTATTAATATTGATTGCTTAAAGAAAATGAATAATTTAGGAGTAGAGTCAGAATAAATATGCAGTGACAGAGATGAAAGAGCACAATGTACTGCCTTTCCAACATTCATCTATCATGCAGCAGTGCCCCTTCACACAGAAATGGAGAATTTCCACCATCACAAAACATAATTAGTTTCATGACCCAGCATGATTGCTGTATTGCTGCTACGAGGAGGTTTTTTTATTATTATTTTCCCAGGGCAGCAAAATGTGGGCTGAACAGAAGCTTTGCTCTTGGAACTTTCCATAGAGATCAAATTCAGGTACTACAGAATTAACTTTTAGTCCTTTGTCAACAAAATAACAGAAACACACAGAAACATCATTTTTTCAGACATGCTGTCAGACTAACCATTTTAAGCAAAGCTTAAAAGTGTCTATAAAATCTCTAATTCCTACATTTTCTTTCCTGCTTGTCTACTGTGGGTTTTTTCCCAGTTATTTTTAGCTTGATTATTTTTCATCTGTCCTCCTTTTTGGCCTAATTTTAGTCTTGTGTCTTAGTGAATTGGCATAATTTGTTGCAGGCACTGTTTGAATAGGCACTTTGTTTATTTTTGGTGGAGAGTTGTGGGGTGGTTTTTTTTCAAATTTACAAATTTGGATAATAATAATAATGTCATAAAATGTAATCATAAAATTAAAATATTATTATAACACTGAAAATATAACAAAATAACTGTGTGTGTATGTTTACCTAATCAGTCCTGTTTTTAATAACTTCATCTGAAAAGGAATCTGGGTATCACTACTTCTATGTCTCTTGTCCTGTTTTGTTTGTTAGCTATTTCTCTCTTATTTTTATGGTCTTGCCTCTTTTTTTTTCTCCTTTTTTTTCTTTTCTGAAAGAAAATGAGATTAAGATACAATTAACCAGTACAAGTAGATCACACAAATATAAGACAAAATTATCTCCCATCATTTTGCTGCTACTCCATCCAGGAATCTCAAAGTGACCTTCAGTACTGAAATTGTGCTGAAAAAGATGATTATGACAGTTTTCCTTTTTCTCTGAGGAAAACAAGAGTGCCACAGACCAAGTTTTCAAGAGATGATGCTTAGGTTAATTGGATTGTATGGTGGCCATATTTCATCCTTTACGGTTAATGGTCTCAAAGGCGGTGGCACACCGGCTGTCATGGTGCCTTTTGACTACACAGGGGTTGGCCTCACACTAGGGCAATTCCCTGTTAGCTGTGTTTGGCTGTATTACATTCATATAAAGGTATATAAGGGTCTGATGCCAGCATATGTCTGAGAATGATGGCTCCCACTTTCATGATAGTATGTGCCCTCATGCATAGGCAGTACACACTTGGCACAGACAGAACAGGTTAGTCTGTCTTGTATGTTCATACAGACAACATAGATCCATGGACAAAAAAACAGGCAGCACCTTGGATAAATCATAGGAAAAAGTGAGTATTTAGAACACAATCCTGACCCTTCCCCATGAGAAGCACCAGTCAAAGGCAGCCAAATGTGAATGGAGAATGCAATGTGTGCGGAAAGGAAACCTGTGCTGGTTATCTGTAAACTCATATACCAGCAATGCTGAGTAAGCACTGCTTTTTTTATGCAGGTTTGCCTTGCTAAATATGGGAAGGTGTAATATACAGTAACGCAAGTAGGAGTACACTGAAAAGTATGGTATTAGGAGCCATAAATATTTTAGTTTTCATTTTCTCTACTGCCACAGAAATAATGACTTATAGATGAAAAAATGAGTTTGGTAATTGCCTTC
>NW_010558180.1:29832-40244 GCF_000687285.1 Phaethon lepturus | reverse complement strand
GTTCAGCAGACTTTCACTATCTGAATTTAAGTGACTGTTTGGAGTCCCCAAAAATTACAGAAAGTGCTTCATTTCCCTGCTTTGGATATGCCTCAGTGAAACTGAGGGATGATGCCAGCAGATTAATAAGGCAAACTAAGCAGCAGTGAACAAGGAAGTCATGGTTTCAATATGAATATAAATATATTCCAGCCTCGTAAGACCTTACTCATGTGAGTTAGGCCCATTGATTTCAATGAAACTATTCAGATGAACAACTACTCACATATTGAACATTAGCATGACGACAGACTGTATCATGCTGCATTCACAGCATGGTGAAAGAACGAAGTGCTGACATTCAGCTGGTCTGTGTAGCCTTAATTAAGCCACTTAGCACAGAGGATACTCTTCATTAACAAACCAATGTCCTCCTTTTTTTTCCTGTGGACCGTAGAAATGGTCGTTCACAACAGATAACGAACACACAAGGATAACATTAATACATGACTAACATTAAATCTGACATCCAGACGTTGTCTTTGCAAATTAAATAGGACTCTTTTGAATGCAAGTGTTTTTGATGAATGTCAGTGTAAAAGTTTAGCTCATATGACAAAATCCCTCCTATATATGAGTTTTAGCTCATATGTGAATTAATCCTGCTCTTAAGAAGAGAATACATCTGACAAATGGATGTTATTGTAAAGCGAGTTGTTTTAAGACATGTGTGGCCTGACCTATATCCACCCAGATTTGTGCCATCTTTGTGAGCCTCCTAATTTCTTGATCTCCATCAGACCAGAGGAAAACGCGTACAGAACAACGAGAGCAGATTAGCCGAGTTTCGCTTTTATGTTAAGCATGGAAACACGCTTGGTGACCTCTCATCCTTGTCCTTTCAAAACCATCTCATTATAAAACCCATGGGGGGGGGGGGGAAGATAGCCTCTGCTCCCGAGCGGTGCCGGGCGGGGATGGCAGGCACCTCGCCGCTCAGGACCGAGCGGCGCTGGCAGCGCGGTGTGGGAAAGCAGGCATGGCACTAGCCCACGCGATATGATACCTGGCTCCTTTTCAGCCAGCGCTGTTCATCTCTCACTTTCATGAATGCCGTAATTATACTGGTTGCCACTTAAAAGTCAGCGTTTGCCAAGAGCTGTCACCGAGCTGTGTCTGAGGCACCAGAGCTTTGCAGGAAACAATTGCGGTAACTGTGCAGTACCTGTTGAAAAACGCTGGCTTTTAAATGGCCCCCGCTGTAAGGAAGCCCTCAAACCCTGCTCTAACTATTCCAATGGGAAGCAAACCATTTGTTTTTTCACATACCTTTCCATTCAACCTTCCCCCGGTGTGTGAAATGCCTGTAACTTGAGACAACTGTAGGAGCTCCTTTGGAAGTGCAGCTTGTGAAAGGTCCTTGTGCCTGAATAAAACATCATTATTCAGGGGATATTCCCTATTTCTTCTCTGATAACTCATTCTGGTATATTTTAAATTAATCTGTTTAAATTTGCCTTTTTTTTTTTTTTTTGTAACAGCTATTGAAAGGAAATTACAAGAAGGAACCACAGAGATTTAATAAAGTACAAGCTTAGAACCTTAATCACATTAGATATCAAAGTAATACAGTTTTTTATTGAGGTGTGTTAAAATGATTCCGGTAGTTGACAAATGGGTTACTGGTGGTTTATAGATGATATGAACACTGAATGAGCTGCTATTTGCTCTCACACGGTGCCAAGACACTTTGCCCTCCTTCCCAAAAGAGATTGTTCTAATTTTCATTACGCCATGCAGCTATGCCGAGATATTTTGCATCACTTGATACAATGAACCTGTGTATTAAAAAAAAAAAGACGGGCAGACAGAAAGAAAAAGGCTCAACAATGCAAATACATTTTTCTCTGGTGCAGCGAAACGAGCCAAGCCCTTTTGACAGGAAAATCCCCGTGTTACAGGCCAAGACGCCGCACTCGGTAGCGGAGGGGGCAGGAGCAGAAGCTGTCTGAGGCGTGTGGACAGACAGACAGACCCCTGCCGCCTCCTCCTGCCGCTGTGGTTGCCATCACCCAAACGCTGCCGCGGCGCTCGGACCACCACGCTTGGAGGGGTGGAAAGCAGGAAGGAGGAGGGAGCGAGACGGGTGGGCTAAAAATGCAGAATTTATCCAAGCGAGAGCTGTTGTTACTCCCAGAAATAGTCTTTCTCTCTGCTGCTGTCCCTCCCTCACCGTTCAGTTAATCAATTTGTGAAAGTACTTAAGCAAATGTCGAAATCCCATGGTACTTGAAACATGTGTCTTGGAATTAAGCATGTGTTTAAGCATTTTCCTAAACTGAAATAATAATAACGGAGCTTGGGGAATGCCAGTATGATTCATAAAGGAGTCCTACTCTAACATGGTGGAAAGCTGTCATCGCCACAGACCGGCCAGCTGCCTGCAAAGTTACCTTTCCTTTAAATTGACCGTGGAAGAAGCACTTAACACGGAGTATTAAAAAGACACAGGCAAATGTGGAAACCTATTCCAGACATCCTGATATGTGAACATGCTAACACTTGAGAAAAATGTTGATTATTTCAATGGAATTTCTCCCCTGAATAATATCTCATATCCAAGTAGCATTTGAAAAATCCTATCATCTTTAGAATAATGGTCTAATCCTGCATAATGCTGCGAATCCTTCAGACTCACAGAAATTTGTGTGATCACGCGACGTGTAGCGGATCAGGGTCTTTGTGAGCCAGATAAATGACAGAGAAGCAGAGCGGTACGTGTGCCAGTCTGTACAAAACAGGCAGACATAACCTAGCAGACACTTTAATCTCATGCGTTTTCTGAAACCAGCCTGTATTATTGCAATGCTGCCTGACGATGCACTGTAATAAAGTATCATCCTTAGAATGGGTACATGTTTCTGGTTTATCCCTCTGTTTGCACACAGATTAAAACGCGATCCCCATTGACAGTAACCTATAACTGAATCAAGGATTCTGGTGCTGTCACAGAGAGCAGGAGTGGCACCTGAGTGGTTTATGAGCATGAGCAGCACAATCTGAAGATTAAACTTCATTTTTGATCTTCAGGCTGTGACCAGGAATTTTCTGTTGATAAAATACAGAAAGCAAAATAATACAGATCATTTTGAATAAAAGAGCTGGAGAGGAAAAGAAGTTAGCTGGGGATCAAAGACACTTATGCAGTTTTGGTGTGAAACTTTGATGCAAACCAGCGTGCTAAAATTGCGGAAGATTTTTACTGGTCGTATTTTTTCACATATATTTCAAAAAATCTATTAAAATTTTTGCAGGGCAGATCATTGGATCCAAGGGGGTGAAGCAAACTGCTTTGTTAGTCTTTTAAGCTTCCTAAGTCTCAGCACAATTTTGAATGAGGAAAAATTCTTTTTTCCTTCTCTTTACATGCGAGTCACAGTTTTCTTACTGGGTTCCAAAGTACCCGTGGTCTCAAAGCGCTACTGCACAGCTGCCACTACATATGTTGCTGCTGAAAGCTAAAACTTGCTGAAATAATCATTCCCAATGTTTGAAGAGAATGTGTTTTAGGCACTGCTTGATGCATCTTGTTTCTTCAGGGAGCATGAAGTCACAGCACAAAACAGCAGCGACATCAAAAATGCAGGGTTGATGTGGGTTTCTGTTGTCCCTCCTCCCACCCTCACCCCAGTCTCTGGCAATGTGAAGGACTACAAAAACTGCTTGCACCATAAACCTTTATTTCAGGGTAAGTGATTGGATTGATGTTCATACATAATTGCCCATGCTGGATATGAGAGCTGTAAATTTTTAATTTGTAGATGAAAAAAGGACAACACAGAGAGCACAGTGTAAAATGTTAAAAAAAGAAAACAAAGGAAGATGCACTTTTACGCTATTCCACTGTCACAGGATAAGAGATGCATAAAATACAAGCTAGCAGGATCAATCATAGGTATAGGTGAGATCAAATAAGCCGTATAGTAACCCTGAGAGACAGATGTCCTTCCCAGTTCTTTCACTCCGTCAAGACAAATAGCAGCAGTTTGGTTACTTGACTGATGCAAATCAATAGAACTCCATTGAAATCTGCAGCAGTGTTAGTATTTTTTTTCTCCCTAGATCTGGTTCTTGGCCCACTATAAAGTATGAAATTAAAGAGTAGTTCAATATGTTTTAAATTCGTTTCTATGCTCCTTTTTCTCCCTTGATCTTAATTACTGGCAGCTACGACAGGCAGTGAGAAATGTTCAGCGATAGAAATGGAGTAAGGAAAATATTCCTGTTCCAAACAGAGAGAAGAGCTAAAGCAGACATAAAAAATTGAAGGAGGCAGGGTGGGAACTTTGGTTCTGATGGATGTCAGGCCTTAATTTGTCACCAAGCTAAGAGTGGGATGAAAATACTGAAGGTGGTGTGTCTGGACCTCACCAGAAATGGGAAATGTTTGGCTATTTTTGCAGCAAAAACTGTTCTCGTTTGATGGCTAACCATGGCGTTTAGAAAGTAACCTTCGTCAGTGAGGCTGGAAAATTCCCAGCAGTGCCTGGTAGATCTAAGCCTGTGATATTTTCGCAGCCACTTGTCTTTTTGAATTAAAGTTGGAAGGTGCAATCCACACCTGTGCAAAGCCTGTGCAAGGCTTGTGCAGCACGCAAGGGCTGCGAGCAGAGCTGCGCATGGGGTTTACGTGGTGCAGAGGCTGCGAGATGCTCCACTGCACAGGGATGAATTTAATCCAAGGAGAAAAGGGCTACACACTGTATAGCCAGTCTAGTCACAACGTGCTATTGAGGAGGACAATAATAAGGACACGGCATCTGGTGGAAGGAGGGACACAATTACTCCTCTTTCTTTCTCTTTCAAAGACAGCAGCTCTAATTCTCTTCTCACACCATTTTTTCTTTCTGATGCTGTAACTTTACAGTTTTCAGTGAGCCAAACCCAAGGTGTGCCAATATACACCGTGCCAGCTGTAATTCAGCCCAGTGTGAATTCTTGATGTTTTTTGAATATGTGGTTGCAGCTAAAGGGAGGGTGAAATCAAATTGGAGTAGAGAGCTGCCATCCAACGACTGTGCCTCTTTACACCATCAGAATCTGTGTGGCAGGAAGGTTTTTCCGTACAGGCTCACGCAGAGCGCAGAAACCCTGCTCTGTGCATTTGAAACAGGGCTGGGAAAATGAGCTAACAAATGTTGCTCATGAATATTCATACACATTTTCAAAGGAAGGAATTTATCCATGTCGACATCTCATTTATGTTTGCATTCTGCCAAAGTGTAATCGTGAACAATCCAGTATGCACACAGTTTAAAGTAAATTTTAAATTAAAACAATGGCAGCTATTAAAAACTCGATTCTTTTATTCTAAGTGCATGTCACCCTTCCTGACATTTGCTCTATTCAAAAATAAAAGAGTATGGAGTGAAGACTCTGCCCGGAGTATCTTACCGTGACTTTTTACACCTGCAAAATGGTCTGCAGATCTTATGGGAACATTGATTCCTCTACTAGTTACCTGGAAAGAGCAAGAATTTTGGCTTATTTGAAGACATATTTCCACTTTTATCTCTACACATCGGATAGCAGAAAGATTTTGAGTTTCCTGAATCTCAGAAATGGTCTAGTTTAATTCTAGATTAGAGATCAGCATAAATTATTTTATTTTATGCAGGTTAGTAAATGTATTTCTGCTGAAGGCTGTGACTTCACCGTTTCGTGTGCAGTTGGCTTGTTCTTCACACAAACTCCCCCTGAAGAATTCCAGTATTTGGACTAACCCTGGCCTGTGCAAGGACCTAAAATTTGACATCGTAAAAAAGGTCACTGAATGCAGTAGAAATATCTAACAGGACATAATCTTTTAGTCCTTTCCTCCCCAAACAGCTCTTAGAGTTCTAAGAAGTTTTAGCAAAGCCACAAATGTGGCTTCATTCAGGAGGGTAAAATCAGCCCCTACCACAACAGTCTGACAAAGAGTATTGTCTTCAGCATGATTAGCTAAATGTTGAAGAGAGTGTGTGCAAAGATTTATCTGCAACCAGCCTTACTTTAAATCCATACTCTCAGGACTATATAATGTGGCTCTTATTCAAAGACACTTCTCTTTTATGGTCTGCAGCTGGAATAGGCCCTGTAGTTCGCTCTTGCTGTTGGTCAAAGAAACAATTTCAATTTTTCCCAACAAGTTTTAAGCATCTGCAGGTTTAAAAAAAGGAGACTGAGAGAGAAGTTATCTCAACAAGCAAACTCCAATATACTCCAAGGTTACTGCAGTATAATTAATGGCATAACCAAATGGAGCTGAAAGTGTAGAGTCTGCAAATGGCTAATAACAAGGATTAGATATGCACTCTCTTTTTCATTCATGTTCTTACAGTTTCTTGTGAGCTTAATTGAAGTCAGAAGGGTTTTTACACATGACATTTTCAAATTCAGCTCTGATCAGTGGCAAACAGTGCCTGTGCTCAATGGAAAAAACTCTTACCACGTCTTTCTAGGAAAAAAAGAAAAAAAAAAAAGGAATCTTGTTCTTCTTTTTTTGGATCAGAATCTCAGTAGGATATGTTACATTAGAAAACCAGGAAAAGCCGTTTCAGATGGGAGGACTGGCACAGTGGCTGTATGGTTTTTTTCTCTCTAGGATTACATTTAGTAAGGTTTTATTAATGGAAACAGCCACATATTGCAAAAACCTGTTAAAGATATCAAACTTGCTTCAAAAGTCTGTGAAACAATGGAACATAGACAAATGCTGGGAAACACTTCTAAATGAATCCTTCTGGCATCAGATTATTCTGCGATAACAAAATCCACTTTAACAAATAGGTCAGAGTACATCTGCTAAAGGTAAGCATCCCGATGCAACGGAGGTTATGGTTTTAAACACTATCAAAATGATTTGGATTAATCACCTTCCTGTCTGCAGGAAAGGTTATTTATAGAGTGTGCTTAAAAAAAGGAGCAACCTGAATATCACCATTCTCCTACTGACGTTCTACAGTAAACAGCAAAGCATTAACTCTGTGTGCATTTCTGAATCCAGTCTTTAATTATACCTTTCCCATGTTTACATGAACTTTGGTTTGCTTTTCAAAAGCCTCGCGGAACAATTCCTGCAGCTGACCTGTGTGTAGTGGTGAATTTCTCCATAAAGTGAGTATTGATGAGCTGAAAAGTTCAGTGAACAGGAAAATTCTGCTGCTTTTATTGCCAGTGTGACAGGTTACTTTATTACCATGCCTTTCACAGCAATTTAACAGTTACCCTGGTAACGGATTCAGTGAGGTAATGGGATCAGAGGCATTAGAGGAGAGGAAAGGCTAGCGAGGAGAGAAAACCATCTGCTGGCTTATGTTCTTGGGGCTGTTTGCTCACTGCGAGCTCCTGACAATCATTGTACTTGGATGTAAATGAGGCAGGTTAAACCACAGGCCTGCCCTATTTAGCCGTACTCTGGTGATTTGTCTTTCTAATTCTATTGAAATAATAATCAGGATTTGTTTCTGATTAATTAACTAACCTTTTGGTAAAAAGATTAGATAACGAAATTGCTGCCTATTCAGAGATAATGAGATTTTTATTACTCTGTCAAAGGGAAAAAAAAAGTACATTTCTGTGTCACCAACCACCACGTCAAGGGAGGAAAATAAAGATTTAAATCTTTATGTCAGACATTTATTTCCTCCACAGATTAAGTGTATATTGAATTCCACGGGTACACATCATCTTGTTTAAAACATTTCAGAACAGCTTTTAAAACACCAAATAAAGTAATAAACACGTTTAAACCATGGTGCATTTGGCCTTAATTTGTTTCAAAAAAATGTCTCCTAATGGAAGAGAAACACTCGACAATTCAGAAATCCACCTGTACCGCGTGGGTGTATTTATGTCAGTGCAAGAGTGTGAAGAATGCAGTAAAATTTCAGTGTGAGCACTTTAGAGCGACATATGTAAATGGGCTGCTATTATATCTTGCGGCACGGGCATGCCTGATACAGTAGTTACAGCAGACCATTTGCATGTAGGCGCTTTGCCGGGGTGTGTGAAATACCAGGCAGGACACTGGAAGCTGACGTAATTAAATAACAAACGATAACAAACCGTGGCGTTCAGAGTCTCCTCACGTGCTCCTGGAGAAGACGCAGCCGCAGCCCCCCGCGGGTGACCCAGACCCGCAGAAGGCTGGGTGACCGGCTGCAGACCGGGCAGTGCCTGCACACCAGCGCCTTACGCCTTGCCGCGCTTGTTCCCACCAGTGGGGCAGGAGACCGAAAACGCCTAAAAACTTGCTCCCGGAACCACAAAGCCGGTACGTGAAACGTGTTGGCCGCGCATCGTTGGCATAGCCGCGGAGCCATCAGCTGTGCCTTGCCCTGTGCCGCACTGTGGTGTAAACGCAAACTCTTGGTGATCGAAAACTTGGTGAGTGGACAGCGTTTGCTGTGCCAGGCAGCATCCTGCACGCTTACCCATTGCAAGAAGAGTTGTGTGCTTTTCTAACTGTGATCTGTTAATTAATAGCTCTCTACAAAGAGCTGCGATGAGAACCTTCTCTGTCATGCATCCCAAGGAAGAGGAAATATAGGACACAGCAGAGCATTTTGTTGCGGTGGAGTTAATGAATGCACTCTCAGATTTGAGGTGACACTTACATTGGTGGCATTCGGTGTGCTTCATTACTTTTACTTTCACACGTTGACATGAAAGGCTCTCGTACGCTGAAAGTCCCTGCTTCTCCCCAGCGGTGGATATAGCTGAAAGCCAGTCAGAAGCGCGACCCAGTTAGAGAAAATGTCTTTGGTAAAGAGATCTGATGCTGAGAGTGTTCCTCCCCTGTTCTGCCACCTCGTAGTTTCCCATTGGTGATTATCCAGCATGGCCAGCATCCCTCCCTTCCCGACCAGGCTTTCCAACGTTATAGCCCTGACAAAGGATGCAGAGAAGAGACCTTTCTTCTACCAATAAAAAATTATTTCCCTCCCTCTGCCCTCCAAAAATTCTTACTGCAGGCTTCTGACCCTCAGTAGCCAAAATCCCTTGAAAGGCAAGCAAGCCTTTTTGGCTTAGTACCAGTTGTAAAGCTTTTGCTCTCCCTCTCTCTCTTTCCTCTCCTTCCACGTGAAATTTAGATTTAATATTAGTAATTATTATTAAAATTAGCAAAATGTTATCAGAGGATCTCAGCTAAGGAGAATAACTATAGTTTTCCTTTTTCCAGACGATGACATCTGCAGCTCTACATTTTCATGAAATGACTATACTTAACAAAAACATTACTTCATTTTCATGGTATTTCTTTTGTGCCTAGGAGCAACCCTGTAATTGTTCACTTCAATTACAACATTACTATTTTAAACTGAAACCCATTTTATCTGCATGCCAGCTTTTTATTTGTTTTACCAACTATATCTATTTCCATTACTGCAAGGCTGATGGTTTGTCTCAAGAGGAAATCAAATCCATTAATTCAGAAATTTCAAGCACGGCTGCTTCTGCCATAAGCAGCATTTCTTATGCTAATAGTAAATGTGCTGAGACTGAAAAGAACTGACATAGCTCTGTTTTTTATCATAACTTAAGCATTTATGTAAAAAGGCAAATCTAATAGTACTAGGAAACTGTAAGTGTTATTATATATAATTCACTTTACTGAGATCTGCATAGGGCCTGGATTATGCAACTGTGGTTTAAATCATGCTGTTTGTGGCTTTAACTCGTTTGACATTTGGGGTCTGATTTTGATCTTGGTTATCTCAATGTAAATCTGCCATTGTTCAGCTGACAACAATAAAATTATTTCAGCTTTACCCCTGGCAAATGGAGATCAGGACCTGTTCATTTTGTTTTAAGGTGGAATACCACCTCACAATCACAATGTACTAAACTGGCTTTGGATTTTGTGTTTGTGTGTGTATGTGTACAGAAAATGTATTATAGAAGTTGGACATCTTTTTTCTTCAGACACAAAGATAGCTATTTCAAAGGTAATTTAGGGGTTTCCAGGAAGCTGCACCCTCCCAGCAACACAGAGAAATAAACGCACCCTCCCTTCCCGCTGCCTCCACGTTTAATGCACTTAGTCCTGTTGTATCACATGGGCTGTGTTCAATTAGATAGCTTAACAAGATAAACTCTAACTTTGACCCAGAAAAAACAAACCAGATTGCTGCTGAGTTCTGCGTAAGCTTTTCCAGGCGTTGTGACCTGTTTATGTCAATGAAAAATGCAAGAGATCCTTATCGTGGGGGACGAATTTGTTTCTGAAGGTTTGGTGGGTTTTTAAAATATGTGTGCACAGACAGGATGTGCAGAAAGCAGTGTACCATTCTTGCCCTTCATTTTTACAGCAAAACCCTTTAGAGCTGTAAATCAGATCTCATTGGGAGATCTTACACACTGGCCGACGATAAGCTGTTGAGAAGTAG
>NW_010558180.1:24359-29801 GCF_000687285.1 Phaethon lepturus | reverse complement strand
CTGAACCATGAAACTGACCTGCTTAGTGTTTCGTTGTAGGCTGTTAAATCCAGGATTGTTGTTTAAAGATGATTCTGCTTTCTTCTTCCCTTGGCCTGGTTAAGCAACTCTCCCTCCATCTCATTATTTAGCTGATTAAAATAAAAACTAGAATAAGAACCCTGCTGTTTGAAAATGCTACCTTCACCTATCAAATTAGTGGGAGTGACTTATGCTGATGTACTTTATGGCCTTAGCAATTTGACCCTAATTTTGCATCTAAGAAAAGATCTACTAACTGTACATACCACTCTGCTTTGGTGGCAGTGGAATGGTATTCTTTTCTCCAAAAACAAGCTCTACATATTTTGTAAACATGTATTATTTTGTTGCCTCATTGTCAATGGATCCCAATTGGGTAATGCTATTTCTTCCCACTAACATATTGACAACTATGTGCCAAAAGACCCAGTGAAAACTTTATGTTTCAGCTGGAGTGCTCCTTGTTTCAGATTTTTCAAGTGTCGTAAATACGTTTTGTGCTGTACCTGTTACTGCCTACTTAGAAACATGCTGGTTCTTTGCACATCCCTTTCATACCAAGAGAGAAATTAAATGTGTTGTTTTATATTTCCTGTATTTGACAAGTGTTAACAAGTCCAGCATTTGAGAAAATCCAAACCAAGTAAGGCTCTATAGTTGCTAGTAAGTAAAGCAAAAGTCACTTGGTGGTGTGACTGAAAGAAAGAGAACGAGAGAGAGGAAGGCCCTCACATACACACGGAAGTAAATCCTGTTGAGTAACACTCAGGAGATAAAATCATAACAACATGTATATGTTGTATATATATGCAAGTAGACATATGTCCCAGGTTCCCCTCCGTGTGAACACTAAGGCAATCAAATTCAGGGAGAAGAAGAAAAGTACTTATAATTAGAGGTGACCCTGTGCTGCAAAATGCATCTCCGCAGCCAATGTTTTTGAAGTTAGACATGTTTGTATCACAAATATGTTTTCGTCCCCATTTTATTTAGGGTTTTCATATGATCAGTCGGATTATTTTGGGGCTCTTACCATGACTTAGAGTACTTGAGCTTTTATTATAATGACCTTATTTAATGAAGCTGTCTGGTTTTAGTTTTCTCATAGTCAAAAAGGAAAGGTGTGAGAAACAAATGAATCACAAAACAATAGGCCCCATCACATTAGAATGAAAAAAGAATTAATTTGTATACCACATACACAAGTAGTTATGCTTTTCAGGAAGGAAAACGAGTTACTGTGCAGCCTTTCCCCCTTTCTGTTCATCTATTGTTCCTTTTTTAATTGCTTATTTATTATTTTTAACACAGACAAAGGATAAAATTAAAAATTCAGCTCCAGTACCCTGGCCACATCAGAGGTTTAGCATTGGTTTTCTTTATAATTTCAACAGCTGGGCATGGGACAGATTGTATTTCCCACATTCTAGGTCAGCAAAGTTTGTTTTCCTCCATGTATTTTATGGGCTCACATTTCACTATAAGCCTTATGTGTGCATTCGGGCTTGTGATGATGAGCAGGCTTATAGGGCAGTCAGATCACAAGCTTAAAGGTTTGTTGTTTGGTTTTTTTTAAACAGCATTCACACAACTGCTGCTCAGTTTGCTGCTGTGTTTTATCTGCAAAATAACAAAATAGTAACACTAATAGAAACTAACATTATTCGCTGCTGTGGGACTGCTTCCACTCTGCCTGGAAAAAGGAGCATTGTAGTTTATAACTGAGAAATATTGTGAGGCTACAACATGGAAATCTAGATTATTTCCATAGTAATTACTAATTTCTAGTACCATAGCTATAAATAATTATGCTAATAATACGTAAACCACCTGTCTTCAGAATAGCAACAGTTTCCTAAAATTATTCTTTCCAGTTTAGATACTTTATTCCTCCGTTCATCATCTGTCTTCTAACCAACATTTGCTATTTCAGAAATTATCTATTTAATCAGAAATGCAATTCTATGTGCATTTTTTATAATCTAAATCAGAAAAAGGATAATGAGATTTCTTGACAGTTTTCCAGACGTATTCTACAAAAGCGAGATAGTTTGTAACTCAAGGATTCCCCTAAATTGTCTCACAGTCTGGGTGTGATTCAGCTCATGATTTTAGTCATTAAAAGAAAGACATCCTATAGTGGTCAGCCAGTTACCAGAAGAAGAGGCAGATTCTTCCAAAAGAAGGTTTATTCCATGTTCTTCCTCCTTGGTTATGGATGGAGCCAGGTTAACTATCCTACAAAAGACAACCAAATTCTGTTGGGGAGTGAATCCCGCTTTCTGTGTTACCTGGGGTGGGTGAAATGTTGAGCAACTCAAACAGCTTTTGGAGAGCTTAGGATGAACTGAACTAATGCTTTCATGGTGCCTTTATCCTAATTTGAAGAATTTACTTCCCCTTACCCTGACCTTCAGAACGCATAAAATATTTTTTCTACTCTAGCTACAACTTCTGATAAGCAGTGTGTAAGGACATCAGTTTGTTCAGTTGGTCAGCAATGGCCAGTCAACTGTAAAGCTATTTACATGATATCTGAGGGGTCTGTTCTCAGATCAGCACACAAACAGAATTCTCATTAACAGTAATTCAAGTTATGGGCAGACATGAAAGTAAAGAAACTCCCTAATTAGAAATAATGAAACACGAGACTCTTGTAGTTCTGAAAGGCAGTGGCATCCATATTTACTTTGATATAAAATGAACACAGCAACTAAAAATGAAACATTAAGCTCATAAAATGGGGCAAAAGTAACTTCCAGTCTGTAGTACTATGCAGCCCTACATGCAGCATCTTCAAGAAGACATATGCAGGTTTTATTATCCTGCTGCAAATATCTGCTTTACAAATATACATCTTGCAAGATGCATTGGAAAAAAGCGTATGTGAACTTGAGTATGTCTTGTATGTTTAATGCAAAAGGACATGAAAGAAGAAAACATAGGGAGTTTATGTCAGTACACTTGAAGTTCCTGATGCTGCTGGAAACGATGTTGGATAATGTCTTTCAAAAACTCATCGAACAACACTCTAAGTTAACTCTTTCATTTGTTTTGACTCCAACTACTTGTTTGGGAGTTCTCCTCTGGAGCCTGATTTCTGCAGGGTTGCCATCATATGATTTCCTAAACTACTCATGGTCAGTTTATGTCTATTTATTTCTATTTTAGGTTAAACAGTTCTTTTCCCTCCGTGGTGTTTGATGTGTATTGTATTTAGCGTATTTACAGAATACAGCCTTGGTTTCTTAGGCTGCAGAAGCCAATTGTTTTTTATCATTCTTGTGTTACACTGTCCATCTCTATTGTCCACCAAGAAAACATTATTTTCAAGGCCATCTTAGAAAACTGAACTAGTTTTTTCTAAACTTATTTTCTGGGAATATGGATTCAGAATTTTATTCCAGAAAAGGTCTCACTGTTATTTTGCAGATTAATAATATTTCCTATGCAGGAATATATTTGGAATTACACTAGGTTTTAATTTGCTTTGTTTCACAGACAGTTCAAATTAGTAACTTGTCATCATTCTCTGTTTAAATAAATACTTACATCTCTTTGTTTCTTCATATGCTTAAAACTGATGAGTCCACAGCTTGTCACAGAGATTCTTTTACCTTCAAATGCGTGACCTTGACTTTTGTATCCTTTTTCTTCAGATAAACAGTCCTCAGAGTAAGCCAGTTTGTTAATGAACTTACTGTGCAATGAGAAATGCTTCCTAATTTGATCCTCTTTGAGGAGTGTGCTCCAGTTTGGAACATATTGCTTGGAATAATATGCCAGTATTATTAACAGAACTGTCATATGAAAACAGTCCAAATCCTGGTCCTTTAGAACAGCCCAGGTTATCTCCTCCTCGCCCAACAGCTGTTTTCAAACAACCTATGGACATTTTGCTTTATTCAACATCACAGTGTTCTTACAGTTTTTGCCTCTGTCACCAGACAGATAGTTTTCCACACAGTACCATGTTGTGTTTCTTTGGACTGTACTTGATTTGCTTGCAACTTTTAAGAAATTCCACTGTGTTTGAAATTATTAGATGTTCAGCAAAATCTTGGTTATGGATATAGGTTGTTCACTCTTAACTGAAAACATTAATGTTTGTATTAATTATTTCAGTATTTAAAACCTAAATGATTGATTCTATTGTTATGTTTCTTGACTACATCAAATTCTTAGAAACATGTTTTCTGTAGAGTTTACCACTACTCATTTGAAAAGTCTGTTCATAAATATTCAACACTAGCTGCTTAAGCTACTCCGTTTAAGCACATACTGCTACAAGACATTTGTTTTGTTGTACTAAAATGTAACACAAAACAGATCATTTAGAAACAATCAAGGAAAGTTTTCATTACAAATTTTCTATGAATACTTGGAATAATTTTAACAGTATTAATCTTATTACTTTAGAGCCATTGACAGGAAAAAAGTAATAATAAGTTTACATCTATAAAAAATCTGAAGCTTTGTTTCTATTTGGGAAACTTGAGAAAACCCAAGTTTCTCTGCTAAATTAAAATTGCTTATCTTGGCAAACATAAATCCTAGAGCCTGGCAGGAAAAGAAAGTGTGACAGACTGATGGCTAGGTACTTTTTAGAGAAGGCATATGAGGGGTGATAATTTTGTTTAATTCAGATCCCATCCCATAACTAACTTTGAGGTAGTACGATTTTTGGGGGAGGAGAGGCTTCAAAGTTAGCACAGTGCTTGTTTTCTACATTTGTTCATATATTTTATTTCTGTGGGTCATCTTTGACTTAATTAATGGCAGTTTTGGTTAGAAATATAGAATATTGCATTGAGGGACTTGTGTCTGGGAAATATTGGAAAGAAGACCTTAAATGTTGACTTTAAAAGAAGCTGAGTGATAAACAAAGGAGATGGACTTCAGGGTCCAGCTGGAGACAGAAGACATGATTTTTTTTTTCAGACTTCCACCACAGATGGGTTAGCATTGGGAGAACTGCATAATCTGAGTGCAACTAGGCTTTGTGGTAGTTTTCTAAAGAAAATACAGTCTTGTGACAGTAAGATTAGAATTGCTGATCAAAACATCTGCCTTTTCTGTTACATATTCTAATGGTTAACACACATGACTAGACCTGTCCATCATTAATAACATTTCTGTATTTACAGTGGACAATGCTTTGTAAATGTGTCAGTCTTCTTTCTCTACCATTAAACATAAAGAACTTTAACAAATAGATTTTTAAACAGGAGCAAAAAACTCTTTGCTTTCCAGGGAAAGCACTTCTCTAATAATTAAATAAATAAATTCCTTGAACCAACAAGCAGTGTTTGATAGGTTGCTCTGAAACAAGGAACTGAAGAAAATTTTCATAGCCAAATCTAGAAGCCATGCCCATCTAGAGAACCTTAACACATTCTTGGTGCACGCCCAAATTCCTTA
>NW_010558180.1:0-24347 GCF_000687285.1 Phaethon lepturus | reverse complement strand
TGTTTAGAAAAGATCACCAGAAAGAGGAGAAGATATTCAAGGATCCAAATAGAAGAAATAAATAATTAACAATTTTTTTCTGTTTTGGTCATATCACATGTGTCCTGTATTTCATTAGAGGGTAATAATATGTTCATTTATCAATTTTTTATTAATTTAGAAAATTTGTCAGTTGTGTTGCCTTAGCCTCTATAGTCAATGAAGGCAGTGATGTGTAAATCCCCAATAAGCACAATTTCCGAGTACTGTGTTCTTTTGGCAACTAGTTAAATAGTCCGAACTTTTTGAGAATTCAGCTTTCCCTGCCTTTTCCCCCTTGTTACACAGCAGCAAGACCTACAACATCAGTGCTAGCCATTATTTCTAGTCCTTTAAACTTTACAAGCTAGTTTCTGAGATTTCACCAGCCCTGATCTTACTAATTGCTCTGAGGAAACACTGCGTGCTCCGTGCTGTTCATGACATTTTTTAATGCTATGTGAGATTAACACTTCTTAGCCTTTGCAAGGTTTGTTTTTGTTCCTCTGTACTTTTCTGAAAGGTGACATTGTTGAAGGGAAAGCCACGATAAAGACTTTTTACAGCTGTTGCTGTGCTCTTTTGTAGTCAGGTCTTGTGGAAAAGCTTCTATTATTTTTCTGCCTCGATCAGTATATAAGATAGTTATCTCCTAGGAAAGATTTTAGAAATTATGTCTAAGACAACTAAAAGTGGTATATTTGCATTTAAAGCTTTCATTGCAGCAGATATCTCTATTCTGTAAATGTATAAAGAAATACGTAATACATCAAAAACCTGACTTCCTTATGAAGGCCTAAAATGAACTGAAGGAAATAGTCCTGGATGCTTTCTAGCAAGTTATTAGCTTTATGCTTTTTACGGTGCACTGGTATGAGCCCCAGCCCACCAAAGTTAGTGGAGCATCGTAGCAATGGCTGTCCTTTCTTAAAGCCCTGCACAATACTAAGTCGGTCATAAACTACTTCAGTAGTACCATGACACTCCCACAGCAACACACCTCAATTCACCTTTTGCCCAGGAGTATAAAAAGATAAGCAATAGGCAGAGGATCGGTTTGCAATAATTGATGCTAGCTGAAGACTTCTTCAGGCTGTGGCAATTATTTGCTGTTTTCTTGCAGACCAGTTGATGCTCCTTCCATCCCCCTGCACTGAGGGCAAGCACTGGTGTACATTTTTTATCATTTCTTGTTATGCTGCTCAGGCAAGTGGAATAAACCCAACTGAAATTCCCCTTTATATCCTTTTTTAACTTGGCTTCTAAATCAGCTCATCTCGGTGATATTCTTTTTTTCAAGCATTCATTTAGTTCTGCAAGACAATTTAATAGTAAAACTACCAAGGACATGTTTCAACAATTTTTTGTGAGTGTTCAAAAAGCCCAAAGCTTTGGGACACTCCAGTCAAATCTGTCTGTGTCCACGTTAGAACCACCTTGGTGTGAGCAGGATTAGACAGTACAGTGCCAGAAAGTCTTGCAGCACTGCTATGAATGGCTTCACATACCCACATGAGCCATGTGCCCAAAGTCTCAGTTTCGGTAAGCCCACAACTTGCTCATTCCTCCTCTGAAGTGGGACATCTTCCTCTCTACTCCAAGACACAAAAGTTGGTAATACTGGCTTGAGTGGGCCTTCCCCAGCATCTTGGGTATTGTAATCTCAGTCTTCTCAGCAGTTCTCCAAGAAGCTATTGGAAACCTCCCTGACCTTTGACTGCAGCTATCAACATTTTGGATTCTTGATACTTCCAATCAGTTTTAAACCCAATTTCCAGGTAGCCAGAACCACAAGTAAATTCAATTTGTTGGATTTGTAATTAACAAATACCCACTGTTTCATTGGGACACAGCAAAATGTGCACACTCAGGTGTTCATCATCACCACAGAGCACAGGGACTAGCATGCTTTAGTGCCTGTTTTAGTAATGACAGCATCACTAGCGCTCGCAGGAGCTAGCTATCTATGCAGGTCACTTACCCCAGTCTCAGCCATGGTCACTGTGCGTGCAAGTTAAACAGATAATTCTGTCTACATGGCCGTGCAATCTTGCCCTGTTCCTGTTTTCTTATCTGTATACTACTTCTATTATCTTTTTTGGTCTCAGTTTGCACAGCAGAGATTTAACGTGACTAAAATGTTCAGCTCACACACTTTCAACTTGAAATGCGTTTTAACTTTTTTTATGATCTCTGATCAGGCAACTGCTGTCTAGATGTTTTCTAGTTCTTTCCTTGTAGGTTTTCTAAGGCAATTTAAAAAAAAAAAAAAAAAAAAAAGTGGAATCCACCATTTGCTCTGCAACGTTCTTCTATCTGCGTCCTCCACTTTGGACTTCGTGAGTGACAGGGAGCAGTAATAATTCTTTCTCTTACATGAACAAGACTGTTATGGGTATATAACATGCAGTTCTTCCATTTTTTGCCGAATTCCTGGTCCACAACTACAGAAAGCTCAGTGAGTGCATTTTGGCAGGATCTAAGCGTTTTTGACTTGCTGTGTTAGCGACCAGCCACATTAGGGGTCTGCACTCTCGCTCCAGTTGTGAGGGAAGTCAACGTGCATAATCTTTCAGTAGCACAGTCCAGCAATGAGTGAGCCATTCTCAGTCTTCACTCATGTAAGAAAGCTTAGTGCAAGATAAAAAGAAAGGACTGAAACATTTACCCCAAATATATTTGTTCTTGCGGAGTTTGTAAGCAAGTGGGAATAGCACTGTATACAGGGAAATGTTAGGAATGTGTCTCACTGTTTTAAGACTGGCCTAAAACATATACGTGAACCTTTAGGGAGCTTCTAAACACCATAATCTCATTTTCAGATTGATGGAAGAAAAGAGCTGTATATAATTCATTTGTATGCTTGTGACAAGTGTTGGGGGGGAAAAAAAATCCTCCATAAAAGTTAGTTTTAGATGGATTTCCAGATACTTATGTTTCTAAAACACCATATTTTGTGACTCTGATTGGAAAGGCCAACCAAATATGTTATCTTGATTTCATGAATATTGCATCTTACACATGGATTATGATTCTTTTCAAGTACAATAAGTTTTTGTTACAGATGCAGTTTAGAAAGAATGTGGAGAATAAAGATATATAAGCACACATTTAAAACATTTGTATTGATAGTAGATCTTTCATTTGAAAGCTCTATGAGATTATATGTTATCTGTATATATCCTTACTGCTAGACTAAAAGTTGAGGGATTTTTAACTTGATTATAGATAACACATTATAATATAGTCAGGAATATATGTGAGTACACTTTTCATACTAACTACTAACTCTACTGATTCACCACTGGGAATCATTCTGGCACAAATTACTTCTAATAATTATGTTATGTTGCAACTGAGCACTGAGTATCATAAGCTTTTAGTAAAACTGGCCCATGTTTTCATACTATGTTTATGAGGTAAGTAGCAGGTCAAAAAAAGATGTCTGAAAAAGATTGTTCTAGACAGAAATTTTGTACCTGCTAAATGCATAATCATTGCTGTAGGGTTAGCTATTGCTGTTTTCAGGCATGTGAGCCTCACTGAAAGCTCAATCTTGCAAAAGTTTGCATTTTATTATTATATTATTGACAGAGAAATTTTGCCAGATCCCATTCTATTTCTGGCGGTTCACTCTGGATAAGAGAATCTCCTCTCATTCTGGATGTTTCTTAGTAAACAATGGGAACTTACAAATGATGAGTGATGGATTTCATATGGGAAATCAGGATAGAAAATGGGAATAAATGTTTTGCAACATCTAACATGCAGGCCCAACTTCCACACTTCATGAAAAAGCATGGGAGGGAGAGGGGGAATTGTTTTAAAATATTGCAAGTATTAGTAAAAATTGAAAGTGTTAGTAAAAATTGCAAAAGTACACTTTTACCATGCCAAGAAATTTAATGTATTGATGAAAGTTAGAAGTGGGCAATGGCAGAACAGTACCTGTATTTTAACCAAGCGGGTGAAGGTGGTATATTGAGCGCACAGAGAGTTATCTTTCTAATGCAGAAGTTTTTATTCAGTACTGTGTAAATTCTTAAAAAGATTTTTGAAAAAAAAGCTAATTAACAGTATGGAGGCAAATGAAAATAATAAAATACAGTGTAGTTTTATCAAAGGTAGATTGTGTGAGACTATTTTTTTTATAGAAGAGAACTGATTTCTTTGATGAGGTTAATGCAGTGGACCTAATCTATCTCAAGTGTTTCCTACACTGTCCTATAGTAAATCATCACATTAGATGGAGATTACAGCCATTAATATGGGAATGATGAGGGGGGAAGAAACTAAAAGGGAAACTGTTACAGTATATACTTAGAGGAAAATTATCATCCTGGTGGCTAGGGGTTTTCTTTAGACTATTCAGAATATTCTGCTTTGTATGGTGATTTCAGACTAAATACTAGACACATACGGGTGAATTATATGGATGATGCATGCTGACTGCCACATTCCTGGCAGCAAATAAAGGGATGTAGCATCTATAAAAGGGATGGAGGGTGGAGGGACACAGAATAAGAAGCCTTGTTTGTGTGATGGCTTTCCTCTCCAGACACTGTGGTCCTGGGAAGAGGGTGTTTAATGACCCTCAAATCTGCCCCGTTGCCATTCACATTCCCTTGCTCATCGGTGCCCCTTCAATCCCTTCATCCCACCATGGGGGAGCAGGAGTGTGTGCTATTTAGTTGCCAACTGGGGTTAAACCACAACACCATGCCAGCAAAAAAAGAATTCTCTCCTTCTCATTTTCTTTTTCTCTTTCTCTTCCTCTCTCCTCTCCCTCCCTACCCCACATTTCCCGATACAGAGTTTTGTTTCCAGGAGGATACGTTTTTCTTCATTTGCATCAGAAATTGACCTTGGACAGATACAGTGTATTGGTATGCCTAAGAGCATTAAAAATCTCTCAAGGTTTGACCAAGATTTCAAGACAAGAAGAAATCTTTTCTTAAATAAAGTTCATTGGACCTTCCAGGATTTCTCTGGCTTTCTTTGAAGAACAATGCTTCATGTACTTTTTGTCTCATATTGGAAAATTATTTAGTAGTCTCTTGATTATTCTGTGGACCTAGGACAATGGCATTACTTTTTCTCATTACCTTCACCAGGCACATTCTGGTCATTCTTGGTGTTGATCCCTTGTACCTTTTTGTTTGTTGTGTTGATGATCTAACTATCATGCTAAGAAAAGCCTTTGCATGTGGGGAGCAAGAAATTTGCACATTCTTAGGGCATTTCAGGAAGGTTCCTGCAGACCACTGGACTCAATGCCTAGGTAGTCTGTACTAGGCTGTGATTCCAGCTGCTAAAGCATTTCATGAAACACACTTCCAAGACTATATTTCCACACCCAGCAGTTTGTTGCACCTTGACACTGTGCAGACATTGCAAAAACTGAAAAAATAGCTTGATAAAAGGCACAATAACATATAAGGAAATACAGTTCTCCTTGCATAAAATATGGACTGAGTTAATTAGGATTTTTGTTCTTTGTGATCCAAATCCCTCATGACTTTTATTACTTACTAGTATTCATGGCAACACTGGCATATTTGTTACCTCTGTTCTTGAGGGTTTTTTAATGTGGAAAACAACTGCACAGCATTCAAATAACTCCCTAGTCATGTATGCATCCCAGTGATGTGTACAACTTGACATTTGCAGATTCAAGATGTCCATTTTCCTGGATGATGCTCTCAGCATTGACATAAAGGTACTCCTTTCTCTCCTTTGACCTTGTTGGCAGATGTCTGTATCTGTGTCTTAGGATAACATATACTCTGCTATCCCCTGTCAATGTCAGTCTCTTGGTTTCATATAATGTTTCATTCATTAGATCCTGCCCAATATCAATATGCTAGAGAAATTCATCAAAAGGATGTAATTCACACAATGCATCCAAGGCCTGAGCCCAGAAAGGTTTAGGCCTAGGAAATTTGTGGAGGAAAAGATACCAGCCTGTACTTTCCAGAGACTGAAACTTCTGAGACCTTGATTTATTAAAGAGTCTTCTGCCCCTTTACATTATTAATGCCCAGTTTTACACATCCAGGAGCTGTGAAGTGCAAATGCAAAGGATGTGTCATTGCATCTTGTTCTTTCCTGTCCCTCTGTTCCTGCCTTAGTCCCTATGGTTTGGGAATAGAAGGGGTTGTCTCCCACATTGAAAGCACCCACTTCCCACATAACTGTTCCATGACACAAGCACATTTAGTGGGAGTTATGCAAATAGACTGTTCACACCCAAGATGCAGTAGTCTAAACCACAGCAACTTATGTCTCATTGATATAATGCTTCATTTGGATGATGTGAATGTAGTTTCTGAATCAAAACTAAAAATTACCGGATCTTTAATGCAAAATGTAGTTACACATTTCATCATGACTGCACAGAGGTTATGTGAGCTCTGTGTTTATGTTCTAACATGTTATATTTTCGATTCTTCCCAGATTCAAAAATTGAATATATCAATATGACTGCCTCCAAGCTGAGTCAAAAACTGATACAGTTTGGTTTTGCTGGTAAGGCTTATGCTCTCACTCTAGTGTTAAATAACTAACATGGCATGATTTGTAACTGTGAAAACACATTACCAAAAACAATAGATATAAGATGTTTTTACATATGGTCAGCTGGCAAGAGGGAAAAATATAATGATACTGGGTGTTTTTTTCTTTGATTCTTGAATTATTGCTTTTCAATAATCCTAAATTTGTCAAAACACCAAAGACAGGAAATTTATAAGTTCAGATACCTTACTTACACAATAATTGTCTGGAAATTACATTGGAAAGTACACTGATACATTGATTTAAAAAAATGGGTTTCATAATATTCCAATTTACTCACAGTACCAGAAATGATACTGGAATAACCTTATTTTCCTTTGTCATAGTTTAACCCCAGCTGGTAACTAAGCACCACACACCCACGCCCTCACTCCTCCCACTGCAAGATGGGGGAGAAAATCAGGAGAGCAAAAGTGAGAAAATTCATGGATTGAGATAAAGACAGTTTAATAGGTAAAGCAAAAGCCGCACACGCAAGCAGAGCAAAACAAGGAATTCATTCACCGCTTCCCGTGGGCAGGTGGGTGTTCAGCCATCTCCAGAAAAACAGGGCTCCATCATGCATAACAGTTACTTGGGAAGACAGACACTGTTGCTCCAAACATCTGCCTCTTCCTTCTTCTCCCCCCATCTTTCTATGGGGAGCATGATGTCATATGGTATGGACTACCTCTTTGGTCAGTTGGGGTCAGCTGTCCCAGCTGTGTCCCCTCCCAACTTCCTGTGCACCTCCAGCCTGCTCGCTGGTGAAGTGGGTGAGCCTTGGTTCTGTGTAAGCACTGCTCAGCAATAATGAAAACATCTGTGTACTATCAACACTGTTTTCAGCACAAATCCAAAACATAGCCCCACAGTACCTACTATGAAGGAAATTAACTCATCTCAGCCAAAACTAGCACAATCTTTCTGTCCTGCTTGGAGAAAAATTGAAAAGGCTCAGAAATCAATGGAATATACTAAATTACCATTTTAAAGAAATGTGCAGTTCTCATTCAAGAAGAAATTGAGTAAGCCTTGTTAGTCAGGGCTGTTAATTCTATCCTTTTTCATACCATCATGTATGTGATGTATGTTTCTGAGTCTTTTCTGATATCACTGAAGCAGAAGTAGTTACAATAATCTTTAATACTTTTATAACTTTCTTTAATTTCCCTTCCTCAACTTTTCTCTTGCAGAAACATCTCCTAGGAGGCTGCACCCTCCTAAATGAACTGAAGTTAATTTTGGCTGACACTAAATTGTTGTGATAAAAATTTACATTTTCATAGACACGACTTTATGACACCTGGAAGTTTTGATAATAATGAGACATGACACATTCTAAACACCAGTGTAATAACATATTTTACTGCTTACAGTTTCACTGTTTTCAGATGTTATCAGGGAATTAACTTCAAAAGATTTTTTCACAAGGTTCATGGTATTATTTGTTCCATAACGTAATACATAGTGCACATTTTTTAAGGTCACTCTGTGCCACAAAGAAGTAGAATTTATGTATAATAAAATGTCTACTCCTTATTTTTCTTAATAACCAACTTAATAATGGGCAAAGGGAATTTTTGTCATAGAGACCAGAAGTATGATGTCAGCTAATGTAAGCATTTTATTGGTATCCCATTTGTCATACGGAGCTCTCCTGAATGACAGAAAAAAATGTGCAAGAAATAATGCATAATGATTCAGTTATGCAGCACAAGTGAAATAGTTTAGTTTTGATTAGTAACAATGTCACTAAGAAACAAGGAAAACATTTATGAACAATGACTTGTTCAAACATGCCAGACTTGGGGAAAAAAATGTGATTTTGACTCTGCTTGCAAATACAAGGAGTGATGGAAAAATCTGTAGCTTTCAGTATGACCTACTCTAATGCTGCTGATTTATAATACTGTTGTTGTAGCATTAAGCTCATTCTCTCATGTATTAAACTGATTCGTACCATTTGCAAAAGCCTGGTATATTCAAAAGAAGTTATCACAACAAGCAAATATAAGCCAAATCTAATGAGTTTCCTGTACCTATTAATTTACTGAGTAGGTGTGGAAGCTTTCCTAATTATTACTTAATGTTTTGCAGAAGTCATCAAAACCTGATTGGACAGACTTAATTCTAAGATACAAAAGTGAATGTGTAAATATGTATTATTTCAGCCTACCTGTCTGTAGGGGAGTTGAAGGCTGCTGACTTTTTTTCAGTTTTGTGACTTTTTTTTGTCTTTCTTTGTGCTAAGCATGTGTTTAAAATGACATCTATCATTGATATTTGCAGCTGGTTTTATTGAGATTTCAGAATATTATTCATTTGTATTATTCAGATATATTTATCAGCTTTCAAAGATCCAGGATTTTTTTTTCAAAGCACTCTTGTTAGCATACATTATGTATGAGACAAAGACTCACTTGGCCAACTGGCAAATGCCAAAGAAAGAAGAATAAAACAAACATGTAAAAGGAGAACTAAATCAAGTGATTTATGTGTTTGCTGTAACAAAATTCACCTCAGATTAAGATGTGGATTAACTAATTTTTGTCAGCATGTGCCATATTATTTCAGGCCTGTTTAAGATCTAAGGTGTTTTTTTCTTTACTGTGATGTTGTAGAAGATATCATCCCTATTAGAAAAGGAGTATGTGATTTAGAGATGACTATTAATTGAAAAGCTAAAGAAGTGGAAAACTCCTGTTATATTCTGGCACAGCTTTTACCAGACTGCAACCGACAAGTTTATCAACAGCTGGGGAATTCATTCAGCTGGGGAAGAAGTGCAAGACAGAGGAGGAGATGTTACAGAGGGAGGCTGATTGGCTTGGTTTTATTTAAACTCAAACCTGAAGTGTTATATGGCTCTCCTTTCCTTATTTAGGAAATAGTATTGCAAACAGGGTTGACGGTTAAAATAAAGTAGCAGTTATACAGCCCATGAATTTACACACATCAATCCCAGCAGAAACTAGAACACTACAAGTCTGAAAATTTGACCAGGGATCAAAGACACATCCTTGATATCAAAGCAATTGCATCCTAATGAGCCTTCTAGAGCTCCATCGAAATGGATCCCAAGGCATCCCTGTAACCTACCTACTTTCCAACATTTGCTGGGTTCTCCCCTTTCCATGGAGGTCAGGAAGGAGCCATTTATGGTCATCTGTATGACAGTACTCCAGCACGTTAATGTGGCAGAGGGTCCCTGCTTTATATCTTAAGATAATGAGTTAATAGAGCTATGCTAACTTACACAAGTTGTGCTTCTGGCTAGAGATTTTATATAAATATGCCAGTGAGCATGAGGCAGAGATGACAATTTTTCCTCAGACATACACATAGGCTTCTGTTTAAATTTAGCAAGAATATCATGAGTGCTACAGAAGACAGGATTTCACCTTTAAGCACTTACACAGGTAAGTACATGTATGCCCACATACAACCAAGTTTTTTTGTCTCCTTAGCTTCAAAATTTCCACAGCTTTGGAATAATTGCAGCTCAAGAAAGCCAAAAGCAGGGAAAAAATCCTAGTCAATGAACTTCCTTCTATCCCGAGTGTGTTTCCTAGTAAGGTACAGCCTAGACTTTCCTAAGGTACAGCCTAGACCTTTTACCATGATCTTTTCATGAAAACGGTGGAAGGTAGTGCTTGTTGTAAATGTTGTGGTAGTGGATCTGAAGTGTATAAAATTTGATCAAGTTTTGTTTGTTTTTTAACACGTGTTGCTCTTGTACAGTAAAATTCAAAGACCATTTAAGTATATTATGCCATTATGAAATTCTTCAGCATTTGACAAAAAAACCAAAAGCATTATTGGTTTTGGAAAAAGATTTATAATAGACCATTGTGAGTTATTTGTATCATCAAGGAGAATTGTTATGCATTCTTCAATGAACAAACATACTGGAAGAATGGAATTTGATGGTCGAACAACATTTGCTTAACAGTAATGCAGGTGTACATTCACAGAGAGATAGTGACTTTTCATGATGTAGACAGAAGCATTTGAAGTCCATCTAAATGTCACATAAAGCATTTGAAAGCATTTTTTTATGATAGTTGAAAGAAATTTTACACGTCTTTCAGCTTTGCAATATATCTTTTCTATTCTCCTTTAAAATAAGTTAAATTACTCCCAGAAAAGAACTTATACAGTTGCCAGGTGTTTCTCTACATTTTTCAGTCAACATTCAGTATTTAAGCCATGACTTGAATGGACCACCTCTCCAGTATTATGAATGGTAATTTAATCTCCATCCTCAATCAACCATGAGCCCGGAAGCAAAGGTTGCCAATTATGTTGAATTGTACCAAACCATGCATCATTTTCTTTCAGACATTCTGTTTCTCATTGATTTAACTCTTATTTCTTTTGTATTTGGCACAAAAGAGAGCTTTTACGAAATCAACTGCTTTAAAATGGAGAAAAGTCTTACATGTATGGAGAAAAATACAGGTATTTAATTGAAAAAAAATCAGCTATACTGCATAATATATATTCTTTGTAGAAAGCAGATATTAGACTATGTTCCTGTAGATCCTGGTGACAGACAGGCATGTGAAAGGGATAAAACACTCTGATTTAAAATAGTCTTAGTCAGTTTTGTATTTCAGTTTTGTATACTTGGATGAAGGCCATCTAATTTCTTGAACATGCTTTATTTTCTATCTAACTAGTTCAGCAGTAAACATGCGTTTTCTACTTCCCTAAATAATTTGGGTGTGATATACTTACATAAATGATAAACTTTTTTTAAAAGATTCAGCAGTAGGTTCAAACTGAACGTTATGAATTTCCAAATATTGCCTGAAGTTGTATGAATGGTAAATTTTTAAGGATGAAAAAGATTTAAAAATTTGTTTTCTGTGTAGACTGTGGTACTTATTAAGAGAATTCACCTTTTCTTGTTAAGCTAATTATACTCACTGCTCCAAAACATACTTATACACTTCATAAATGCATGGATTAATTTTGTACTCATTAGGTGTAGAGGTAAAGAAATGCAAGACTTTGTCTTGAAAAGTTAAAAATATGTATAGTTAATCATCCTCAGGCAAATGTCTGCCACCACTGTTAAATGAATCTACGCTAGCCAGTACAGTATGGAGAATATCTCAAATACTGAAGTAATGTATCTTGCTCTTTCAACTGTTGAACAATATTTTTTCTAGGATACCGGATGGCAATGTTATAATTCAAACCAGTTTACCAAAATTCTTTGCAATGCTTGTATTTTCAGAAAGCAAACAGAGCCCATCTGTAATTATAGGTATTCAGGAATGCAACTTTAGTAAAATCCACAGAAACAAGAGCAATGGATCTTGTAGAGTAACAGCACAAAAAAGCAAGATCAAAGCAACGTCATGTTAATTGAAATAACGAGACTTAATTGTCAAAGTCATCTGTAAGCCACCTTTTACATTGTAGATATCACTTCTTACCAGAGATTTTCAAAACAAATACCTGAATTAGGCCATGAAGGGCAGAGTTTTTTCACTAAGCTTAGATATAATCATCTTTTTATGGTCTGGATGTGCAAGGCATTTTCCTTTGATAGACATGGCTGTACCCTAATTTACATATTGTTCGACACATACTGAACCCATGTAAATAATATGATCATAGCTAAGACGTCGTTAAGTATGTAACTGCATGTAAGTAAAAAACTAATGTAACTTCCTGGTTTACTAGAAAGCATTTTTATTTTTAAGGAGTAGCAGTACTCAATTAATCTTTATTTTTTCTTTTAACAACTTCTCCTCCATTAAAGACTATTAAGCTCCAGAAACCGGATCAGTAATGCAGCAGACTCAGTAACAGTAAATGAAGTGCTGTAAGCTTACATCAGACTAATTAGTCTGAGGGATAAAATACGGGGAAAAACATTTCAGGTTGCTTTGTGAAAGACAGTTTGCTTAATTAAGCCAACCACTAATTGTTAAATATTTTTCAGGCATTAACAGAGCTACGCTGACTGTAATTAAATTTTGATTTTAGTGGTATTTGCAGGGATTAAAGTCACAATCTGCTGAGGCGCTGAGGTTAGTTAATATTCACTTCACTGCCACAGCTGTCCTCCATTACATTACAAAGGACAGGAAAAGAGACAGCAGAATAGGGTGAAGTAATGAGAAAGCTATTCATTCATTTGAACCAGCTCCACACTGTACAGTCTTGTACAAATGGATCTGATCTGCATGACACACAACTAGGCATTAAATCCGATTTAATTTGATACAATAAAGGACAGCCTAAGCTCTAAATACATTTTTATTTTTATACTTAAGCACTATGCAGTGTATCAAAAAATATACTCATGTGATTATCATATGATTCCATTCAAGTGGTATTTCTTGACTTATTAGCTCTACAGGAGTCCACAAGGATTGTAAACCAATTCCTGCTAAGCCCTTATTTGTCCCGTGTGTGTGTGTGAATGAGCCCTTCATATTTCTGGATTGTGAATTTTTGTTCCCAGCAGAATGTTTACTAGCAAGATCAATGTTTTGAAGGTTTCAATTTGGTTTTCTTTTGCATGTGAGTTGCATGAGGGTGCCATGCAGATAGAGCAGGTAACCAAGGCCTGAAACATGCCATAGCTGTTAACAACAGGAACAAATTGGTCTTGGTGGGTTTTTACACCAACAGTATCTCACTCGCAAGTATGTCCTTTTGCAAAGCTAATATTGGGCTGGGTTTGGGTTCAAGAGAGTTCATCTTGTCGAGAAATGTCACAGGCACCAAATTATTCCTTGTATGCCTTTTATAGGCACAAGGCACAATTGTGCCTTGTATGCTCTTTGTTGTATCAAATCCTTCCTCCTGGCACAGCCTCAGAACCTGCAGTCACTATTCTTGCCCTCAGTCTGGCCTTAAAATTGCCAGTATTATTTTATAGGAATAAGACCTAATCTCTCTTCCTCTTAAGAATGTGCCAGACAGTCCCTAATTCTCCAACTGGGTGCCAGTTAATCTTCCTTCTTTTCTTGTGGATGTGGAGGGTCCTCCTGAGGAAAGGTTGAACCACTGGCATACAGAATAGTTTTAAGTATGCCCTGATTTCCTTCTGGGAGGTAGAGGTCATGCGAGTTACCATAAGGCCAGTGTCTGGCCATGCTTCAGGCACTTCGTGAGAGAAAACGAACTCTCTGGATGTCAAAATAGTTGTCATCTTCATCTTTTTCTTCCCATGTTCTCCTGGTTGTTGTTCCGCTAATATTCTGCTTTACTTTATTTTCCAACACTGTCTTCTTAAAAGTTGCACCTTGCCTATTTGCCTCTTGGCATCTACTCATCAATCCTTTCAGACTGAGTAGCTGGGTAAACTCTTAAAATGCAAATGTGCAGAAGTATGTTCTTATTTCTTATGGTACCTACCATGAAATTCATTATTCCAGTTCAAGGTTTCTAAGAGGGGGGGCCTTTTTTTATAAATACTAGAAAAAACATTATCACAGAAAAATGTGAACTCAGAAGTTACCTGGTCATTCCTAAACATTCAACATTCCTACAGGCTCTTTCAACAATCTTCCAAATGCGATTTCTGACTCATAATATACTGAGAGATGAGTTTTCTTTGCTCTTTCTTATAGTTCTAATGAGACTCATTTTCTCCACCAGCTAATTTGATTTACTCCTGAATTTAGGAAAGAATACCACATTTATATCACACAAACATGTCGTATCAGTATCAGATGTTGTCAGCTATCCTGCTTGTGTACATTATCACAAATCTCATGATGAGTTTCAACTGAGTAGTAGAGGAATTACTGGTGTGAATGAATTTATGGATGCAGATAATTTTTTGCACAATCAAGGCTTGACACTGGATAATGTAAACCACAAATTCAATAATATTGCCATGCTTTCAAACCAAATGGAAAGTTGAAAAGAAATAGTGGAGATTAAAGTCCTTGGTCAAACAAATATTTCTGTTTATCACAGTAAGTAACATGGGAATTTTTCCAAAAAACATGAGACAGGAATGGATTTATGTTTAGATATAATACATTTCAAAATTTTCTCAAGTACAAAGGTCTCTCTTTAAAAAGGATCTTTTCACTAGCTATCTAACAAGTCATATTGAAGAAAAACGAATATTAGAGAATATAATTCATACCAGAACTATATAACATAGGTAAATGAACAATAAAAATGATAAATTGGGCAATAGAAAAGATTACAGAAATAATGCTTTCACGTACTGGGCATTCATTAAATTGACTTTCCAGGGTAATTACTTTAACATTTCTACCTCTGATTCAGCACAGGCTTTCGGATCATTAAACTAGATAGTAAATATTACAGGGTTTCAGGACCTGCTCTTGCAGACCTCTTTCCTGGAAATTCAAGAACCAGGTCAAAGCTTTTGCTCGAGGCTGAGGCTCTCTGTAGGTCCAAATATTCTGGACTGGAAACTGAATCCACCAAGAACATTTTTCTTTCTCAAAAATTGTTGCTTTTATGCAGCCTGATATCTTCATTCTAGTGTATAGACTGAAATAATTTTAAATAGTATAGTAACATGCATGTTTTGAAATGAGAGAGACCTGATGATGTCCAAAGGACATCTGGAAAGTGTAAAGCTGAGCACGTACTTAGATTTTTACCTGATTGAGACTTCAAGGCCGAGTTATAGCACCAAAGAGCAGATTTATATGGAAATATAGGGAAAATGGATAAACGAACCCGAGTTTTTCAGTAGTACCATGAAATGTATCACCTTCTTCTCGTAACTGTGTTGAGATCCTACATAATTCATCTCCCAGTCCAAATCTAAGCATACTCCTAGTCAGATCCCTGATCATATATAAAAAGTTAAGTATATTAATATATGTCTATAGGGTCAAGTAACCCCTTTTCAATTACTTTAATTAGCAAATGATTCTCTTATTGATTTACTTTTAGAATTGCTTTCTCTTTTCTCCTCCCAATTTCATTAAATCAAAAATATATCCTATCAAGATGGAAAATTTCCAGTTCAGCACAGCATTTCTGTAGCTTAGGCTTTTCTTCTTTTCTTTTAGAAGCTGTTTAATTCTGAGTAACTAGGTGGATACTGTCTTCTAGATCTTCCTGCACCTGAAAGGTTGTTTTCAGTCTAATTTGCAGTAGTAACATGAGGTAAGGTAGTGTTTTTGATCATATAACTTTGTATCAGGTGGTCAAGCTAGCATGTTTTAACAACTTACCAGTTCTCAACTGAAAACTACCATAAATCACACGAAATATAGTAAGCGAACAAGTGCAAGGATGTTTTCCACAACAAAGGCAAGGAAAGACAAAGTGTGCTGATATCACTCTGAACGTGAGGAGGCCATCCATTGCCATTTATTGTTATCTGGAAGGAGAAGGTAAGCTGACTCGCTGCAATTCTGTCTTCTGCAGTTGTGTTTCCAGAGACATTTCTCTCACTGGCAGTGCCAGTTTCAGCACTTACCTAGTCACTTTTTCCTACCTAAAATAACTCTTGTTCATCACATACCGCTACAAAAAAAAGCACAGATGAAAAAATACTGTGTTGAAAATGATCTGACAAGAGGATGTGTAGGACAAGGAAGGGGGAGTATACTTTCAGTGATAACAGCTTAAGGGAAATGTTAATGAGATTACATCCTCAGTGTGGGTAAAAATGAAAAAAAACATAGCCTATAAGTGAGCAATTAATTTTCATTATGTCTATTGTATTATTAAAGCTTCAGTGACATGCTCTTCATCACATATGTCTATGTATATATTAAAGAATAACATTTTAATATAGTCTGCAAAGGAATATTCCATTTCATAGTGCAATAGTCACAGGAGAGAAGTAATTTAATTCCAAAGTCTGCATAGACAAGTAATGGCAGCTATGGTAAAAATATATATTCAGATCATAGATATTTGCAAGACTTCAGTATAAGGTAAGCAGGCCTTTGTCAAGAGTCCTATATTTTTTCATGTATGATGATCTCTGCTCACTTAAGTTCCTGTATTACTACAACAGCAGTCACCAAACCTTCCACTGAACAAGAAATATGTGAAGCCAGGCTTTATGCAATGTTTTCACCACCTTAGTCCCGTCATTTCAGTTTGCTCTCAGTCAAAGGGAACTACTGATAGAGTAACATATTGCTGTATTCCTCTTTCATGATGTGGAGATCTATTTCATTTTCAACTATTTCACCTTTCCTCGCTCCCTTTTGTTACGTGTCTACTAGGAAAAATATATCAACCTGCCTTTAACTTCAGTGGCTGCTAAAATACAGTTGGGGCTTGTAAAAGCATGCTGAAAAAATAATTTGCTCTAAATCAAGACCTATTCCCCAAGTCACCACAACCAGACTGGCTGTAATTATGTTGTGTTGTATTTTATGGCAGATTTCCATGTAAAGAAAAAAAGGGAAATTATCTAAAACATTTACCTGTGTGCGTAAAATTCATGCAGGTACATAGTGGTTCAAGTCTCATAACAAAGATAATTCCCCTGACTGTTCTTCTATGTAATGCAAATGGCTTATTTGGCCAAAGTCATTGTGAGTTTTGCAGAGCAGTATGTATATGATAACATGATGCTTCATCTCATCTCATGTATAATTATGAACAATTAAATAGTCAACAATTTAAAGTATTTTCTCTATTTTATCACTAGGGTAGAATTCAGTCCTCCTGTCTTATGCATCCAAGTGCTATGTGTGTCCCTAATGAGGCAGTCTTCCTAGCAAGAATTCTGTAAAAAATGGTGGAGAGACAGGTTTCTGGAGGGCACCAGAAAGATATCTGCTGTGACCAGAATGAGCTCCCAAATTCCTTAACTGAGGAGGGCAGATTCTTCATCAGGGAGCTTACAAGATGTCCAGCATCTTTTCTCTGTGTAGAGAGGGAATTAGTGACTTCCTTTACAGGAACCACTTCCCTGTGCAGATGAATGGATCCCATATGTCTTATATGATATCAAGCTCTCTGCATGTTTTTCTAGGGTAATTGAAGTAGGCAGGCAGGTTTTCATTTTCAAGCTCTTCTCTTGGAAACAAGAAAGCTTGAAAGAGCTGGAAGCTAAGATTGCGCTTAACAACAGAGAAACTTGTTTACAACCCACCCCTCCTTATTCCCTCATATCCATGCATCCAACCCACCTTTACTCACTCTCCGTGACTCATTTTTTCTCCTGGGAAGTAGGAAACAACTCATGATTTTAGGGCATAAAATTAGTTTCTCTGATAAAGATTTAGATGACTGAAGTTCTAAGTATGTAAATCACTGAAGAGTAGAGGGAAACACCCTTTGACTCTAGGATGATTATAAGAGCAGCATGGGAATATATATAGATTTTTTCACAATTAAACCTTAAAAGCTGTTGTTCATTGTGTTGCTCCAGCAACAACAAGTTTAATGAAAAAGGAGAAAACTGCTAAGCACAATCCGGATGTGCACAAAAAGAGGAAAGTGGAAGAATGGTCAAATTTACATCAGAAGAAATTATTCTCAACTGATGTAGTTGTGTGTTGCTCTGAAGTCCATTGTCACTGAAATATGGCCATTTACACTATTTTTAAAATGAATTAGGAATCTCGGAAAATGATTTGCTGGAGCATAACACATATTTTCCCCTTCAAAATACTGTAAGGGGAAAAAAATGAGACAGGAGGCTACCGAATGTGTTTGGTGCAGCGTGCTCTGTCTCTCCGAAGTGTAGCATGAGTAATGCAAGGTTACTGCAGTAAGTACACATTTCTTATTGGATATCAGAGAAAATAGGTGTGTAAAATCCATGTAATTTGATAGCACATACATCACCACCGCCCCTGGGAGTACTGAATCATAAAGCTACATATTTAGCACAGTAAAAGAATATTTCTCATCTTTCCTCTGAGAAAATTCTATGGAAATGAGTGGGGGATGGGAGAAAAAGGTTATAAATCAAGTATTAAAACAACAGGCAAATTGTAGAGTTGCTGCAGAGACACAATGTATATCCTTTTTTTTAATCCATGACATTTTAGTTTAAGTGCCCCTCTCCCCCCAGCGTTTTTAGTACCAGTGTTAAATTACAGTAGCACTCTTACGGAAATACATGTGAGATTCACATGAATACCAAGTACATTCATTATGATCAGTGCTGAATTCCAAATGAGAACAGCTTCTCTTTATTTTTTTTTCTGCTCTGTGTTAACCTTCAAGACGAGTCAACACATTTCAAACATCCTAGCCTGATTTTAATTTGGAAAACAGTCTTAAATATACCACTGCCAAGTCAGATCGCCTCAAAGCTGTGAGGAACGAAGGCAAGGAGGAGGAGGAGGGGAGGCAGGGCTGCCACAGCAAGGAGACACTGTGAGAGAAAGAGAGGTGAAAATGAGAGCTAACATCAGCTCCCCCGGGGTCTGCTGTAATCAGGAGACAAATGGTCTATACTCATGGCGTGTATTCATTCTGCAGCACGGGGCTGCCAACAAGAGCCTTCCTATGTCTGTTTGGAAATACAGTACTAGCCTTCCCCCATTCAGATACTTTGAAATAAAAAAGAACTGCTGACAAACACTGCTTTGGGCATTTGACACTGCTTTTTGATCTAGTTACCCAGACAGTGTAAAATGAACAAATTAGGAATCTACTACAAAAGAGTCTCAGTCCTAGCTTGCTAAAATGTCAGGGTTTATAAAATTAGGGTTGTTTTTTGTGTTTTTTTCCTCTCTTTCTCTCAATTGTTCAAAAGCAAAAAAAGTCCCTTCCTGTTGTTTTTTTATACTGGCAAATGGGTGTTTTCTTCAGTTTCCAAATGATCATTTTGTAGATGCATGTCTGCACATGAAAAGGACATTGCTAATCACACATACCAAATATATTTTGCTATACACATACACATTGCTACTGCACATACCATATTCACCATCTAAAGACATTCATAATTTGTGTAGCTCCTATCTCTAGATGTGTGCTTTGGATTGTGAAATGTGAAAATTCTCTTTCAAAATCTTTTGCAGGATTTTTTGTTTTCCCAGGAGGATTCCACTGTTAATTAAGTTATTCCTCTCTTAGTGGAAGAAAAATACCTTTGTGTCAGTGGAAAGCTCATAAACATGACTTAAAAATGACTCTGGATCAGCAGAACCGTTATTTTTTTCAAATACATTATTTTTCAAATGTACTTTTATAATGACATATTGTGTATTGGGCGCTACTGAGCTCCTCTGTGGAGACAAGTTACATCACATGCTTTGAAGCATGTTATGTGTGCTTATGTAAATGTCACAAAGCTGCTCCTTTGAAACCACATCTCATTTTAGAGAGTGAGGAAAATTAGGTTGGCTGTTAACACAGAGCCAAAAGCAGACATCATACAATAGCCCCCAAGACTCATAATGAAGTTAGATTTTTTTTAATTCAATGATCCAGATGGATTCATTGATGGAACAGCAAACCATTTCTGAGATCACTAATACTCTAATATATAATTGCAGGATAGCACCTACTTATACATTACATTCAGCTGTTCTGCAAGTGCTCCCAGGTTCAATTATTACTCTGCCTTAGAAAATCCATTTTTCCCTCTCTTTCTGCAACAGCAAAATCAAATTTCAGTCACAGTTTGCATTATAATACCTTACCATAAATCCATGGTTTAGGATGAATGATTATAGTCATAGGTGCCTACTGATGGAAAACATTTACAATGTACAACTGTTCCCCAATGATTCCAGCTCTGATGGAAGAGCACATGCAAGTGTGGAAGTTCATCACTGTTTCCTGATCTGGCTGTGATAAAGAGGCAGACACAAAATGGACAGCTTTTCACCTGTGAGTATCCTATTTCTAAGCAGCCTTAAAATCTCACAATGATGCAACTACAAAGGCACAAGGACTTTGCAAAAATATTGCAAGCAAAGGGTCAATGGAACCTGTGAATAAAAACAGTGTGATTTTAATGAATGAGATCCCGGCTGTGTCCCACCTGCTCGTTCTTTCGGATGATCAAGCCCGTGCTCACACATATGAACAACAAAAAGAAACTTGTTCTAGATGTGGTTTTTTATGTGGTGCATGTGTATGAACAGTGCAGAGGAAGGGCAGAGCATGGATTGTAGATCAAAGGAAAGTGTTTTTTCTTTCCCGTTTTTTAGTGAATGCTGTGTTTTCAGTAGGTGCTGGATTGGCAGTCTCAGAGGCTGTGTTCCCGCTTAGTGAGAGAAGAGGCACAAAGGACACAGTGGAAACAGAAGTTTCCTGTGCCAAAGGTTTCTGCCCCAGATGGGAAGGACTGTGTTTACAGTTGCCATGGCAGGCAGCCACAACTCAGTATTTATTTGCTTTGTCCAGCTGTGGAGTAGGATACTGATTGCTGAGGTTAGAGTACAGCTTCTAAGGTCTTTTTCTCTGTACATGTAGCAGATGATAGATACGTAGGTAGGTAGGTAGGTAGGTAGGTAGGTAGGTAGGTAGGTAGGTAGGTAGGTAGGTAGGTAGGTAGGTAGATGAATAGGATATATGGCTAGATGGTTAGATGGATGGTTGGATGGATGGATGGATGGATGGATGGATGGATGGATGGATGGATGGATGGATGGATGGATGAATGGATAGATAGATAAATAGCTAGATAACTAGATAGCTAGATAGCTAGATAGATCGATAGATCGATAGATCGATAGATCGATAGATCGATAGATCGATAGATCGATAGATAGATAGATAGATAGATAGATAGATAGATAGATAGATAGATAGTGTGTGTTTATGTTACTGCCTGCACATAGCCCCTAGAAACCACTATACCAGGCATGGACAACATACAGTTAATACCAGAAGTGATTTGTAGCTAAAACTTTCCACTTCTTATTATCAGTCACCTATATATTTCAGTCTGTCTGGGAGCCCTGAAGCATGCTGCCATAGCAGAGAACCTCTAGAGCAGAGACGGCAGGTTCCACATCCATGGGTTTCCTTCAAATATTCACACAGTTTTAGAAACTCAGATGCAATGGATCTTTGTGTGGATATGCTGCAAAAGTCACTGTTAATAGGACTTTCATGTTCTCATCATGTGGTTAGTATCAACAAATAAGGAGGCCTAGCAACTTATTTTGGATAATAAAATATTTGCTCTGCTAGATGTGTCACAAAAGTGATCAAATTTTTCTATGTTTTCTAGGAATAACATAAATTAGATATAAGAAGTGTTATCAGAGAATGATGATGACTTCCAAATCATTAGTAAGTAGTTAATGCACTGAAGCTAAGGATTGCAATGATTATCTGCTGCATCCTTTTGTGATCAGGTCACAAACGTGGTGGCAATAGCCAGAAGCAGGCCAAGTCAGCCTGTAATTTATTCAGTAGGGCATCCAGACTGCTAGGTTTTCAAATTCAGAATCATGCAATACAGTCTGAGGTTGAAACATCAGAAAAAGCACGCTGGCTTTATTTGAAGGAAACTGTTTTAGTAGCATTTGAGATAGTAGGGAAGCTGATTGTCTCAGGCTCACCCCGAAATTTTCTGCAGGCCATGGAGCTCCACAGCCTAAGCATTCTTTCCTTGCATCTTTGGCTGTCTAGACATGGCAGTCAGGCATCCTGATGGCCTTCATTGACAATTAGAATAATTTCCCAATTTACACCGTGAATTGTGCATAGTGCTGTCTGAATACAGCTGTTATTTCTGGGTAGAGTATCAACTGCAATGGTTGTGCCACTGTTCTGTTCTCCGGACTTTTCGCAGTCACCTAATTTGAGAAATTCTGCTGCCTTTAAATCTCAGCACAGAAGGTCTGTTATCAAAATTATGCCAGTCCCTTCCACATGTAAATGGTAAATCACAGTCAAGTGTTATCACTGCAGGAAGGATCCTTTTGAGAACTCGCCTGTGAAGGGAAACCTGCAGATGACTTTGACTACAACTTCTTCCTTCTATTTAAATTGTCCTGCTTGCTTCATTTATTCTGAACACATCTCCAGGGCAGCTGAGAACAAACTGATGAACAGCTCTGTGAATGCTGAGCGTGCAGAAGGATTGACATTTTAAGGGTAAACATTGAGACTTTTCATCCAGAAGATGCAACAGCTGCTACAGATACTGATATAACTTCTGACACATAGTGATGAGTGATATGTAATGTCAGTTCAAGATGAGAGGCTACAACTTATTTAAAAGAAATACACTGAATGTGAACCACGAGGCTGGACCCAGCTGCCCTGAATCTCTTGTTCTGGAAAAATGACTTACTTAAATGGTAGGGATGACGTCAAATACCCTGTCAAATTTCAGGACAATGAATTTGTGATCAGGTCCTCTTGTCTATTATAAGGGCTGTTTTAAATTCAGAATTGCTGCTGAAACAGCTGCTCAATAAATAGTTTGCCAAGCAGGGCTAGTTGGAGAACTTTATACTCTGGCCAAGCCCTTGAATTCCTCCCATCTCCTATGAAAGGGATAGTGCAAAGGCATCATGCAGGTGGCACAGCTCCTCTGCCAGGTGAAGACAGGTCACATTCGTACGTGTGTACAGACCTCCAAAAACATCACTAGTCAGTGTTGAGCCTGACAGCAGTTAAAGGGAAGCTCCAGGGTTCCATATCCCCATGTAGTGTAAATTTTTCTGTAAGTTTGATAACTCTTCTGCGCTTGGCATCCAGCTTGTGTAACCTTGACTAAGAGATGCCAGATCAGCTGCTGAATTACTTTTCTGTCATTGCCAGAAGCAGTTAAGTTGCAAGGAGATTTGGGTTGTAATAAGCCTCCAAATTTTCAAAAGGTTTAAAGGTTACTTAAATTTCCATGACAAAAGAGTCACATTGAAAGAAGGTGAGAACTGCTCAATGCCTTGGTACTTCCATTCCAGCCAAATCCCACAATGCAGAGGCGAAGAAAGACGAAACAAAATAGAAAGAAAGTGAATTTAACTAATGCAAGAAATACAAGAATATTGTACCTTATTTTGATTGTATATTGCAACAAAAATTCCAGTGGGTTTTCATTTTATACCACACTTTTTTTCCCAGTTGCAATGAATGTATAATCATATTCCTTTTCTCTAACTTTGTAAGATGCAAACACCACAGTCTACAAAAAGCAACTTAAATAACAAGCAGTCAAAATTGTAAATTTCAGGTTTATGCACCTGGAGGTTGCTTTATCTTTTGAGTCTAATAATTTTTGCATTTTTCACCTCTCTTCTTTTATAGGTATTCATTTTTTTTTTATTCTCCATTAAACTTAATTTGACTCTGCCTTGTCTGTGGTCTTTTTACCAAAGTGTGAATCAAAGATCTGGAAAGATCTATTTATTATCAAAGTGAACATAAATTAATAATTTGAAGAGGACTACTTGAATACATAGTTTACTCAGTCCACGGGCTGTTTTCTTAACCTTTGACACCAGTGTTTAACATGAAGTATTTAATGAGAGCTTCCAAAAGGAGAACTATCCACCAGTAAATGTCTTTGGTTTTAAAATATATGGGTTCAAGGGACAGCAGTACTTAAATAGTAAGTAATATTTTAAATCATTAGTCATAGCATGTTTAGTGGGAAATTTCTTTTTTATGTTAATATTAGTCATTGCATAATATTTTCCAGGTTTCTGTCTCTGCTTCCCAAATATTTGTGTTAACAATAAATCTCTCTGATTCATGAGCAATATACGCTGATACTGCTTTTTTATAGAAAGTCTTCAATTTATTATTCTTTCTGTTTCTGTGAAGTCTCCTGTGAATGAACAACTGCACCACTCCAAAACGCTCGTAGTAAAAGGCAGATTTTGCCATGTCTTTTTTTATGTTTTAATAATAAT
>NW_010558179.1:5923-26889 GCF_000687285.1 Phaethon lepturus | reverse complement strand
AGTGAATGGCTGTGTGGTTGTTTTAGCTAACCTACTGGGTTAAAACATGACTGTAACAAACCTTGACAGACGTAAAACTTCAGACACAGCTGCACATGGCATTTTCATAAGCAAAATAAGTGAAAATGGTCCAGATTAAACTATTCTAGTGATGTGCGGAAAACAGACTCCACAATCTGTAAGATTGTAAAGTAGGTATGTTTATTCAGCGCTGGGCAGCACGGGGGGGTAGTCCTACCAAAAACTGTGCACCCCCAACGCGGCACTTACTTCAAGTATATACAGCAAAGTGTTGCATATACATAAAGTTTCACAATATGCCTATACATATGCATGATCTGTCCCCGCTTTGTATTGAAATGAGTTCCAAGACGTTATTTCCATGAACTCCTCCCATCTGTGCTTGCGCAGTGCCTTCTGTTGGTGGTCGCTGAGGGTCGTGAGGATGAAGGCCGGTGGCTCCTCTTCGTCACCACTAGTAACCCCTTGTTCTTATGCAGACTCAGTTGCTCTTTGGTTTTCGTCCAAACCACAAGGTCAGTTTCAGCTGGTTCTTGAGGCACTCTCCTGGTTCTTATCAGGGACCGTCCTTGTGAGGAGCCACAAGTCTTCTCACTCCTGTCAGTTTATCAGGAACTGTCTTTGTAAGGAACTACAGATCTCCTGCTTTAGTTACTTTACGCAATAGCTAACAAGATTTCAAACCTTATCTACTAATTAACTGCTAAGATTCCCTTAACCCCTTCTCTCACTAGCAGGCTGGAGGTGCAACCAGCTTGAAAACTATTGTTTAGTACTTACAGACAGTTTCCCGTCAACTTTAGAGGCCATATATCCAGTCCTGTCCATTATGTTTTCTTTTCCATAGATCAGCTCATAGTTCAACTGGAGAAGAAAACTGGTTACTCAGTCCAACCTTGAGGTCTTAATGGATTTTAGCATCTAAATTCAAAACTGTATGCTTGAAAGAACATGGTCAGTTTTGATTATTGGGTTGCTATTGCTCATTGCGTACGCATATGCCTTAATTTTTATATTTCTGCAAGTTTACCAACCATGTTGAGCCATGCAAATCTGCCATACCCAAAGCTGACCATAGCCTTGATTGAGATAATGTACTTGGCACTTGCACCATTCTGAAACTTGATCAGAATTCAAGAACTAGTTGTTCCTCATGCTGTGTCTTCAGAGGTGCATGATGTTCTAGATTTTCTTAAAGAACCAACATGGGCAGGGACAATTAGGACTTTGCATAAAAAGTTGCGCTTTGTCCCTCATGCTGCCAATAAGGGACAAAGTCAAATTAACCACTATCTACTTTTGTCAATGATGAACAGATTTTTTTTTTAAAGCTTAAACAATAATTTGAATAAAACACAGAAATTGTCCTGGGAACAAAGGCTGGAGATCATATTTCTCCTTCTCCTCCACCTTTCTAATGCCTGTGCTCTGTATTGCATACTCAAATTTTCCCTGTGGGTTTGGTTCAGTCACGTGCAAGATGACCTTGGGTACCCTTCTGTCCATGTTTTTGACTGGGCTGAGGTATGTCCTGAGGTATTGAGTGCATGAAATTCTAGGGTTCTGGGTTCACTTGGGAAGAAAGTTAGATGTGCAAATCTTTCTCTGTTTCTGACCAGTGCTAAAGTGTAGTTCGTTTTTTTTCTTCTTCCTCTAGAAATTTTTAAAATTCTGGAGTTATCTTTTAGTGTGACAACAGAAACAGATACAGAACCATATAATGGTTTCATAGAGAATCAAAAAGAAGGAAAATCAGGTTCTCATTCTTAATTTCATATTGTATAGAAAAAGCCTGAAGTTCATCACCTTATATTAGCACGAGCACAATTTAAAACAGATTTTAAAGAAAATAAATCAAGAAAATGTTCAACACCTGTAACTTTTATCTACAAATCAAAGAGCAGAACAATGTTGCTTGAGGAAGAAAGTGGAAGCGACCTAATACACTGGATTTATGCAAAATTTCATTTGACTAACTGCCTGGAAATAATTTTTTTTTTTCCTCCTGTTGCAGAAACATTTTTTCTTATATTTCTTTGGTTTTATTCAGAAAAATGCAAGACAAAACCAGAATATAATTAGTGTTGGATAAATGAGTAAATAGTATGAAAATTTGGCGCTTGCAGTTTTTGTTGCCTTTTTGTGTAAACCAATATTTCATTTTAACAAAGACTTTGAGTTTCTGGTACTTTTTATTGCTGGAAGAAAATATACTTCCTATTTTTCAGAAAGAGGTAATATCTAGAAAGGAAAGAATGGTGGTGTCTGCTGATTACTGTCAGGTAAGTTAGGGTCTGATTCCACTGTTGTGGCCCGGAAGGAGTTGTTCAGGATGACCTCCTTCCCCGTGAGACCAATGACCAAGTTCGTGATCCCCCTGGACTGAATTAAGGTGAAACGACACCAGCCAACCAATTTAACAATTTAATAATACAAAATGCAAGGCATGAGGTTACATAAATGACTCAATGGCAACTACTCTAACTAAATAATTCAACTAAACAGACAAGTCACCTACAGCACATCTTTTACACTTCAACAAAGAGAGGAGAGAGAAAGAGATAAAGAGAGAGGGGAGAGAGAGAGCAAAACAGCAAAGAAGACATCACCACCCGTGGATCCAGCGGTGTCGCGTTGGTCCTCTTGATGCTCCTTGTTGGTGGGGGTCCCCCTTTTTGCTTCTGATGGTGTCATTTTTATACAGTCCAAGTCCCACAATCTCCGTCTGATCCCAAGAAACTTCATGCATGTACAACAGGCTGATTCCATGAAACTTCATGCATATGCAACAGGCTGATTCAGTCAGGCAATGGTACATCTGCAGGCCTTGGTGTCTCCTCTCACCGTATCTCTGCTTTACAGGAACAGGTCCTTGTGCCTGTACCGTATCTCTTTTCTGGGGTCCACTCCGTATCAAGGCATGTTCAAGCCATTGTACCAAAAAACGTGTGAGTTCCTCAGAACCATGAAAAGTTTAAGACAGAAACCGCGTATTTGTCTGCCACATCCACAAATGCCTTGAGCATATACATGGTCCAGTAGTCCTACAGGAAATAAATAGTAGGATAGGGTCTATTGTATAATGTAGTATGCTTGCTCTGCAGTGCCAAGCCTACCTCTTGAAAGAGCTTAGCAGCAATGTTATCTGACCTTTCATCTGCAACTTGAGGAGAAGGGGTCTTGTGCCTATTCAGTCCTTAGGCTGAGTCCCCCTGAGGTCTCTCTGCATTATTCTTGTGTAGACATTAATGAAATTTGAATCAAGATTTCCTTTCTCCCTCCAATGCTCACCATTCAATCAGCTTGTGTAAAGTTACCTAAATGCTTATATATGTTACAGCTGACATTTTCCTTTGCCTTAAGTTGTGCTCATGAATCAGGACTGATGTAACTGAAAATGAAGCTTCTGAGTACAACTTGTATATGAGCTCATTTGTTTGTTATCATTACTTTCCAATTTGTTTTTTTCTCACTTTTAAATCAGACAAAAGAAATACATTTCTGTTTGATGTGCCATTTTGTTGTGTATAGTACTGACATTATGGCATAGCAAAAAAAAAAATGCTTTGAATGAATGTTTTCATCCCTGATGGTATTGTTTTGCATTCTAAGGGAAAGAAGTACTGATATCTGAGGCAAATGGAAGATTCTAGTGTGCAGATTGGTTGGAGTAAACACAATCATAAAGATTAATGAAATGGGATCTAGTGGTCAAGAAGATGAAGAACCGTGCAACAAACCGTGAAGACTTAGCTGTTCCTGCACTCTTGAAAAATGTAACTGTCACGGTCAGCAAAATCCACAGAAACTGTGGTAAAGGTAAAGGTGGCAGGGTGAGATCACAACCATTGACTCAACTGAGGACTATGCAAATTAGCCCCCCCCCTCCGCTTTCTAGGAGCATGTGCAGCAATTGGAATATGTGTAACCAATGATAAGAAATATGGTAATTACTAGCCAATGAAATGTAAACTTGGGTGGGTTCTCTACTGTTTGCTGATCATGTAACAGGATAAATCCATGGTGATTCCCCTGGTTGGTGTGCTAGCCTTGTGGAATACCACCTATCACCTGTATCTGCTCAAATATGCTATAACTAAAATACCTCTACTCTGTGTGTATATTGGTGTGTTGCACATTGGGTATATGATCCCACTTTTGGGACGATAGTACCTTTGTTCTGTGCACAAGTCCAGAGTGACCTAGGTCAGCTGACTGCAGGCCACGCCTGTCCATTTCCAGTGTTTTATAGTATACGTGTGCACAATAAAGGACTGCTGGGTGTCGAGGGGCTTCCTGTCTCATGATCCTGCATGAGCACAGCTCTTCAAATGCCTCTGGAGGTGCCCTAAACCTTACATAAAATCTCAGTGAAACTGTAGTACACACTGTTCATAAGTCTCATTTTTACACTGTTGAAAAGGAAAAAAATATTAGAGAAAAACATGTTTGAAAAAGTATGAAGGGTAAATGCTGATAGTACTCTGCTGCAAAGCATTTTATGTTTGCCTCGTTCTTTCAGGGCTTGAATAATTAAGCCAAGTTGAAAATTTTGGTAGTATACAATCAGTAGTAAATGGGCAAGACATGTGGGAAATGAGCAGATTTTGTTAAAATTGCTAAATAAGACACGAGGAGTCTCCTGACAACAGGAGATGGAGTCCAGGGATTGCATGGTATTAATTTGTTTCTTATTTATTCTCATTACATCTAATGCAACCTCTACATTTTAGGGATTTTAAAAATGAGTAAAGTAAAAATTCTTATATCTTTTTATAGCTGTTAGCAGACTACTTAACCATGGCTAATAAATGATTTAGATGTAATACAGATGTTACAATTTTTACTTGTAAAGTAGTTGTTGTGAGTCCTGGTAAGACTGACAAATGGTTTCCAAGAGTAAATACAGATGCATCAGCATTAATGTGGGAAAACTCAAAAGAAGTTTATAATGACCTGAGATAACTTATTCTGAAGGTAAGTTGGTTAAATATGCAGTGTTGCAGATCATAGGCTCTGGCTGTTTTCCTGACTCATGGGGGCTGATTGGTCCTAGGGTCTAGAGAATAGTCAATTCTGGGACAGGGTATTTTAAAGGTATGAACAGATGGAGGGTCAGGGCTTAAGCCTGCAGCTTTGATCCACAGTGAAAAGGCCATGCTAATATACTTGCAATGGGCTAAAATTGCAGCAAGGGAAATTTACCTGAGCTACTAGGAAAAAAATTCTAATTATAGTCTAATTAAGCACTGGAATAGATGTTAGAGGTAGTTCAGGGGTGCTAAGGAATTTCTGTTGCTGGAGACTTTCAAGAACAGGCTAGACACATGTTTGTTGGCTTGGTTAAATTATAATTCACACTGTTTTGGGACTGGTGTGCTGGGACTCAGAACCCTGTTTTCTATTATACTGCACTATTGGTTTTGATACATTTAATATAGCCATTTAAAGAGACAGCTAGAGAGAATCCAAAGAATGGAGAGAAAGATTATCCAGTGCTGCTCAATATCTTCATCAATGATATAGACAGTGGGATTGAGTGCACCATCAGCAAGTTTGCGGACGATGCCAAGCTGAGTGGTACGGTTGACACGTATGAGGGGCGGGATGCCATCCAGAAGGACCTGGACAAGCTTGAGGCATGGGCCCATGTAAACCTCAAGAGGTTCAACAAGGCCAAGTGCAGGGTCATGCACGTGAAGGGTTGAAGGGATGAAGAGAGCAGCCCTTCGGAGAAGGGCTTGGGGATACTGGTGAATGAAAAGCTGGACATGAGCCAGCAATGTGCACTCTCAGACCAGAAGGCCAACAGTATCCTGGGCTGCGTTCAAAGAAGCGTGGCCAGCAGGTTGAGAGAGGTGATTCCGTCCCTCTACTCTGCTCTGGTGAGACTCCACTTGGAGTATTGCGTCCAGCTCTGGAGCCCTCAGCACAGGAAAAACGTGGTGCTGATGGAGTGGGTCCAGAAGAGGGCCACAAAAATGATTTGAGGAATGGAACACCTCTCCTATGAGGACAAGCTGAGAGAGTTAGGGTTGTTCAGGCTGGAGAAGGGAAGGCTCCGGGGACACGTTATTGTGGCCTTGTGAAAAAGAAATTTTTCACTATAAGTGTGGTGAAACACTGGAACAGGTTGCCCAGAGATGGTAGATGCCCTATCCCTGGAAACATTCAAGATCAGGTTGGATGGGGCTCTGAGCAATCTGATCTAGTTGAAGATGTCCCTGCTTGTTGCAGGGGGATTGGACTTGATGGCCTTTAAAGGTCCCTTCCAATCCAAACTATTCTATGACTCTATGACTCTATGACTCTATGATTCTATGATTCTATGATTCATCTTTTCCTTCAGCAGTTTCTACAACTTGTTGTGTAGGACTCCAATACAGCAGCTTTCTACCTTTGAAGTTTTTCTACAGTACAACAGGACACATCAATGAACAGGGCATATTTGTTTTCTTTTTTAGGTAGTTTATTATACGGTAGGGCTTCTGCAGCATGTCGTCTCCTCTTCTGGTAATATTCTAAAATCTTTGCCTTCTGGCAAATCCATGATCTCTTCCAAGATTCCTGGGTAATTTGGGTTTCCTATTTGAACCTGCTGTGTGATCAGCGTGGCCCATTTATTCCAGGTAGCATCAGTCACATGATGTGTAGAGGAGAGCCTCCCTTTGAACATTCAGCCCAGCACCAGTAGTCGGGAAGCTAGGAGAGGTTGTATTTCAATACCAATCACTTCCAAAGCAGCTCAAACTGCTTTATATGCTGCCAATATCTCTTTTTCAGTTGGAGCATAGCGGATCTCGGATCCTCTGTATCCCTGACTCCAAACCCCTAGAGGTCGACCTTGGGTCTCTCCTGGTGCCTTCTGCCAGAGACTCCAGCTAGGGCCATTCTCCCCATCTGTGGTGTAGAGTGCATTTTTAACACCTTGTCCTGCCCAGACTGGTCCAAGGACTACTGCATTAGTAGTAGTGTCTACTACAAACTGTCTACTGTTTAATTTGTTTAAAGGCTAGTTGTTGGGGTCAGCATTTAAAATCGTTCTTCTTCTAGGTCACTTGATAGAGAGACTAATTTAGAATATGCATTCTCCAAAAACCCACAACATGTGAAAAAGCTTCTGTTTCCTTTTTGCTAGTTGGTGGAGACACAGCTGTTCTTTTGTTGTTCACATCCATTGGGATCTGACAACATCCGTCTTGCCATTTTATTCCTAAAAACTGTCTCCTGTGTAGGTCCCTTGTTTTATGGCAAAATGAGCTTTTAAAGGATTTGGACTATTTTCTTCCATTTCTCAAAAAATTCTTCTGTTGTGTTGCCCCACACAATGATGTCATCAATATCTTGCAAGTGTTCTGGACCTTCACCCTGTGCCAGTACAGTCTGCATCAGTCCATGGCAAATGGTAGGCCTGTGTTTCTAGTGACCCAAACAATGATATCATCGATGTATTGCAGGTGTTCCAGAGCTTCACCCTGTTCCAGTGCCGTCTGGATCAGTCCATAGCAAAATGGTAGGGCTGTATTTTCACCCCTGGGGCAGTCAGTTCCAGGTGTACTGGACAGCCCTCTGAATGAAAGCAAACTGTGGCCTGCGGTCTGCCACCAAAGGCATTGAGAAAAACATGTTAGTGATATCAGTGGTGGCGTACCACTTGGCTGCCTTTGGCTCCAGTTTGTATTGAAGTTCTAGCATGTCTGGCACGGCAGCACTCAGTGGTGCATGACTTTATTCAGGCTGTGATAATCTACTGTTAGTCTCTGCTTGCAATTAGGCTTTCACACTGGCCATATGGGACTGTTAAAGGTTGAGTGAGTCTTGCTGATCATTCCTTGGTTCTCCAGCCAATGAATCAGTTTATGGATGGGAATCATGGAGTCTCAGCTGGTGTGATATTGCTGTTGGTGCACTGCTCTGGTAGTCACCAGCACCTGATGAGTGCTGATGAGGAGCTTCTGAGGAGTCGTCGACCCTCAGAAACCTCGCCGTTGAAGGGTCCTCTGAGAGACCAGGCAAGGTAGACAGCTGTTTGATTTCGTCTGTCTCCAAGGCAGCTATACGAAAAGCTCAGTACCCTTTCTGGTCCTTGAAATACCCTGTCCTGAGATAGACTATGCCAAGGTGCATGGAGCCTCTGAGCCAGTGGCAATGGGGTGCTTTTGCCACTCATTCCCAGTTAGGCACACTTCTGCCTCCCATACAGTCAGCGGTTGGGATCTCTCTGTCACTTCAGAAATACAGATGGATCTGTCCCCTTATAGCTTGACGGCATTAGGGTACACTGTGCACTGGTGTCCACTAGAACGTTATACTCCTGTAGGTCTGACATGCCAGGCCATTGAATCCACACAGTCCAATAAACTTGGTATCCCTCTCCTCCAACTGGCTGGAAGCAGTGCCCCTCTAGACCTGGTCATCGTATCCATTACTCATTTCTTGTGAATACAAATCAGAAATCCCTTTATTAAGATTGGAATTCAGACCAGCCCTTCTCCTCAGTCTGGCAAACTGCTCACTGGGAACTGTAGCAGCAATTTTCTTGGAAGAACTCCCTCTTGTGATCATTTCTGTTTGCAACTCACTCACCCATGCCTCTAAGGTCGAGGTAGATTTTCCACCCCACTTCCTCATGTCCTCCCTGTGGTTACACAGATAAAACCACAGGGTAGCCTGAGATGTGTACCTCCTATATCCTTTCTTGAGCAGAAGAACGCTTATTCCTAACAGCTGAGATACTGCTTCATACTGGTGGGGAGCAGAACCTATCCTCTGGGACTCCCGGGACAGTTTCTTGGCTATCATGTCTGGCAGCTTCACCACAGCCAAGACACAGGCCTGTTAGGAGGAGGAGAGATTTTCTTCATATTGCTGGAGCTGGCCATCCAATTCATCCACTGTTGGCCCATCTTCGTCTTTCCAGGTCATTACTGTCAATGAGTTGGCATACAACGATGGTGCACTCCGTACAAATTTCTGCCACATGGATTGTGTGCACTGGACTTCATCTGGATCTGTGTTGTCCAGGTTATTATAAATGACCTCTACCCCAGCTAATGCCCCCAAGTGCTGGATAGTGGTGGTCCACTTGCCTGGGTGACATATGAGATCTTCCTTGTAGGAATAACTTTTCTTCATGCCAGACAGGAGTTGCCTCCAGAGACTGAAGGCTTGTGTCTTTTTTCCAATGCCCTTGTCAATGCCCCCTTCCCTAGACAGGGACCCCAGCTGGTTGACTTCCCTACCCTCTAATTGCAGGCTACTGTCTCCATTATCCCAGTGTTGGAGCAGCCAGATGACAATGTGCTTGCCTGGACGATGGCTGAAGTTTTTGCATATTTTTTTTCACATATACTTCTCATTTATCTTGCAGCTCACAAAGGGATGGTAATCAGGTAGTTATCAGCTCTGCCTCTTCCTCCTCCGGTTCTCATGATGGCCCTTCTTCATCCTCCTTTACTAAATGAGCACTTTCATGTCCATTTCTTCTTGTGTATAGGGGTGACTGATATTAGAACAGATTGGTTCTCTGGTTCATCTGCAGTAGTTATCACCAGGGTTTGAGTAGCCACAGTACGTGTTGCAGGGGATTGAGTAGCTACAGTGCCTGCTGCGGGGGGTTGGAGTAGCCACAGTACCTGCTGCAGGGATTGGAGTAACCATGGTGCCCATCACAGGGGTGGTATTTTTAAATCATAGAATCATAGAATCTTTGGGTTGGAAGGGACCATTTAAAGTCATCCTGTCCAACCCCAATGCAGTGAGAAAGGACATCATCAACTCGATCAGGTTGCTCAGTCTCATCCAACTTAACCTTGAATTTTTCCAGGGATAGGGCATCTACCATCTCTCTGGACAACATGCTCCAGTGTTTCACCACCCTCATTGTGAAAGATTTCCTATTTATATCCAGTTTAAGTCTAGCCTCTTTTAGTTTAAAACCATTACCCCTTGTCCTATTCCTACAGGGCCTGCTAAAATGTCTGTCCCCATCTTTCTTTTAAGCCCCCTTTAAGCACTGGAAGGCTGCAATAAACTCTCCCTGGAGCCTTCCCTTCTCCAGCCTGAACAACCCTAACTCTCTCAGCTTGTCCTCATAGGAGAAGTGTTCCATCCCTCAAATCATTTTTGTGGACCCCCTCTGGACCCACTCCATCAGGTCTATGTTTTTCCTGTGCTGAGGGCTCCAGAGCTGGATGCAATACTCCAGGTGGGGTCTCACCAAAGTGAAGTAGAAGGACAGAATCACCTCTCTCAACTTGCTGGCCACGCTTCTCTGAATGCAGCCCAGGATACTGTTGGCCTTCTGGTCTGAGAGTGCACATTGCTGGCTCATGTCCAGCTTTTCATCCACCAGTACCCTCAAGTCCTTCTTGGCAGAGCTGCTCTTAATCCCTTCGTCCTGCAGCCTGTGTTGATACTGGGGGTTGCCCCAACCCAGGTGCATGACCCTACACTTGGCCTTGTTGAACCTCATGAGGTTCACATGGGGCCATTCCTCAAGCTTGTCCACGTCCCTCTGGATGGCATCCCGCCCCTCATACGTGTCAACCGCACCACTCAGCTAGGTGTCATCAGCAAACGTACTGATGGTGCACTCGATCCCACTGACTATGTCATTAATGAAGATAATAAACATTACTGGTGTACTAATGAATCCCCTTCAATATATCTATGTTGTTTAATTCTTATTCTTGTATTCATAACCTTGAATGGTATTATTCTTGTGAAACTATTGAGATGCTGGCCTTTCTGGAAATAATTGTATAAGATAGTGCACCATAACAGAGTATTCCATTACACATGAGTTGTTCAGCAACAAATTATTTCCTTTTTGAACAGCAGCTCACAACTGTCCAATATATCTTTTGATTTTGAGATGCTTCTTTGATTAAGTAAGTTTTTAACTTTGCCCTTATTAAGAGTTTTTGTATGAAGGGTTGACTGCTGTATCTAAATGCCTTTAGTTCTGATAAATAAATAAATTTTACAAAGTAAAGCAACTTTTATCGTATATACTTTAATGACTATGATGTCACTTGGAAAATGTGCAATGTTGTTAAAATTCTCTCAGATAAAGGGGAAAATGGTATTACAGTGCAAGTATGCCAAATCTGTGGTGAGTAGTCTAGCCTTTGAGCATCACTGATACTTCCATAACGGTTCATGTTCAAACTCAGTATCCTCCTGAAAATATACAATAATTTTAACTGAAACATGAGAATAACTTTTGAATAAATATTTGGTAATGCACTTATTGGTTCATTTCTCCCTAAGTTCTACTACTTGCAGATAATAAAAGCTTCTTCATGAAGTACAATATTGCAATCCCTATTCATAGTCCATACTATGCTTCTGCTTAAATGTGAAGAGTCTATACAGTGAAAGCAATAGGTTATTGAAAGGTGCCACATAAACTGCATTGTTCTGTGTTTTATTGAAATTCCTCCTGCCATACTCTCAAATAACGTATATTTCTTTGGTCTGCTTTTGAAAGGAGTCAACAAAGTCAGTGTGGTAAGTTAAAAGGCAACAAAGAGAAACTTTATTATTGGTGAGTGATCAACTTGTGAACATTCCCAAATCCTAGGTTTGAACTTTGGTTGATGTTTCTTCTCTTGGTGTGCACAGGGCTTCAAGCCATGCTTTTATATTTGCATTGAGTTAACATTTCAGCATGATTTTTGCTTTGAGCTTTCAGGAAGGACTTGGATGAGCTGCTATGGACGTTGCCCAAGACAGCTGTAAATTCTAGCTCTTGGGAAATTAGTCCAGTTAGATGGTAATCTAACTAACCTGATAAACTGTTAAACTGTCTATAAAGTCTAAAAAAGTCTATAAACTGATAAACACAAGAGACTTGTGACTAGGTGGTGTATCTTGATATTTCAGAGCCTTCGGGGTGCCGTGACCAGGGTTGGCAAAATAGGCAGAGATCAAAGGTTACAGTTTGCAAGGACATGATAGAGAAGGCCTGGCCTTGACATTTGGAGTCTGGATATTTGTGCTCACTGTTCAGGGTTGCAGTGAATCTCCTTTCAGTAGCAGCAGTTAGCCCTACTCTAATTTCCTTACAGTCAAAAAGTACAGGTCAGCAGCCCAGGACAACTCTATTTCATTACTGTTTGTGTTCTTTGCTTGTCTTTTTTCTCAGAGTAGGAGCTACAAATTCCCAGTGTTTCATCCTTTAAATGGTATGGATAAAGTCTGAAGCTATCTTGCAGGTTAAGTTCAGTTCATTTTCCTTTACCCTATATATATTCTTCTATCACACAGGCAAGAAATGTACACATTTTAAGTATTGTTAGGAAGTTTTATCTGCAGATCTGCAAATGTAATAGGATTGCTCTTGCCATGTGTCTAGCAGGAAATCCAAGGACATTAATGTTTTTAAGACCATACTGATGACAGTTCCAAAAGTGTCTTGAGAAGTGGGTACTGTTAAATAGGATGCAAATTGGGAGGTCTGGAAAGAGAGGGAGCTAACATTCTCTCAGTCATAGCTGGCCCCACTGTTTGGCAGTCTAGCTGTGGCTTGAATTAGGTCAGTTCAACCAGTAATTCAGCCTACTGCATAAGAAATTGCTTTGCGTAGTCCAGCTGGGGTATAGTTGTCACTTAGAGTACTTACACACTAAGCTTTTTGTTCCTTGACTTCAGTGATGTCTTCTGAGAGAAAGTACCATGCAAAGACTTTGAATTCTTAGACTTTTTTTTTTCCCATTACATTCTAGTACTTTTTTACTTTATACTCTAGTATAATTGCTGCATAAGACTCTAATGTTTGAAATAAATCATTGTCTTTAATCTCTTTAAAAATGAGAAGTTTATGGGTAGAAACAGACCGATCTTTTTCACATCTGCACCGTGTCCAGAAGATGTATTTTTTTAAAATCTGAGCAAACCAAACACAGCTCAACATTAGCTCCAGTTAGTTATACTATCTGACTTTTCAGTGTTGTACAGTAGATTGTTCCTTTTCTCTGGGGAAGAAGCCTCTTGCTATATAATGTGAAATTCTGAGAATCAGTTTATGTTCAGTTATTATACCCTTCGTGGTTGGGAAAACTGATTGACAGAAATGAGCTATAAATATAATGTTTGTGATTTGTAGAACTCCTCTGAATGCAGAATAGTTTGTACACTAATGATGATCTAAATCTAATTGTCTGAAATAGTTCCTTCTGTATCTTATCCCAGCAACTGAGATTATTACAGATTCTTTCCATTGAGTTCTAGTATTACATGTTCTACAAATCTCTTTTTCTGAGGCCTTTGAAAAGTTTCTCTTGATGGTCTTTCACAGACATGTTTGGCATTATTTGAAGTGTGCAGACTGTGAAACATATTAATTTTTTCCCCATATTAGTTCTTTCAAAAAAATTATTTATTATCTCTACCCACAGAAGTGGTGTAGATGTGATGTGCTACTCATTACAAGTCAGCAAGAAGTTACTCATTTTACCTTTCTGTTGCTGTGGAAGGGTTGATGGCACTTAAAATCTATACAGAGCAAACAGAAACCTCAAATGAGAAAAGTAATGCCTCAGAATGGAGATCATAAATGAGTTCCCAGACCAATTTTTAAACATTCAGAAATGTTCTTTGTTCCTTTGAGCATGTATTCCAAAGTAATAAGATCTCAACTTTAACTCAAGTCTTGCACTCATTTTCTGTTTTGATACAACACGTGTACAGTTTTCTAAACTGAGATATGGCAAGGTAGAGGCAGAAATAAAGTTTCAGTCTCTCAAAGGTGGAACTTTTGCTTCACAAACTGCATCGTTATAATGGATGCTCACTTGGAATGTCAGGTAATGACAAGTTCTTACTGTGTCTTCAGACAGCTTCATTGGTATTGCTCATTAATTCAGAATTTACATTGGTTTGACATATGGATGTAAATGTATATGTGCATTGGCATTTCTGCAATTCAGTAATTCATTCCGCCTCACTCCAACAATAAATGGGAACTCAGTACAGGAACAGAAAAATGGAGGTCCTTGATTAGATCATGACGACAGCTGGTGGCTGATGACATAGCATTCACTATATATGAACGAATAAAGAAATTATCTTTAAGCAATTCATTCTTTGTATTTCTCCAAAAGATTTGCTCAAACACTGATAAGACACCATCAGAAGGCAGCATCTTCCTTGCTTGTTCTGTCTGTGATCATGAAGGGTTGACAAGCACTTGTGCCTTAACATTGCAAATCACTTGCTGAAGATCTTCAGCAGATGCCCACTTCTTGTTCTTCAGTGGATTTTTGCCTTGTCATCCCAATGAATGATGAAACTGTGTCTTTATTTCTGTGAATTTCTGACTCTCTGATAGCCCAGATCTTTGTTCAGAAAATATTACTTTTCTCAGGACTTCATCATTCCTCTTAGCTATCATCCCATAAATATATACTTTCAGAAGTTGTCAATTAAATTATTGACATAAGTAGACTAAAAAATTAATAAAGATGTTAGCCAAAAGAATTATGGTATCTTTTTGTAAAAACTCATCTTCTGTGGCTCTACTATAGTCCTTGAAGATGACTGAAAGGGAGAAATAAAAAGATACAGTAACAGGATTGTCACAAGTATTCATGAAATCATGTAAACTGCTAGAAGCAACAGTAGTAATGAGGTAATCTGAACTCCAAATGGCAGCAGCAGTTTCTGACGCCTCCCAGAGGTATTGTGCAACTCCTACCTTACCTGGTTTTTGTCTCCTGACAGGAGCAATGTCTTACTTTTAACCAGTGTTTGTACCTTTTGGCTGTGATAGAACTCCAACGACTTCCAACATGGGTTTTACTTTTTTTTTTTTTAAATAGGAAATGAAAGTAATTTGTTATTTTGTTCTAAAATGACACAGAAACGTGACTTTTCTTTCAGTGTGGGAAGATAAAGATCAATGTAATCGGAGAGTTTGTCAGTCAAATGTATGTCTTGTTAGTCTCAACCTCAATTTGTATTTATATTACTCAAAAGTGCACAAAGTATGCAATCTGGCTTCATGTGGGAAGGTGAAAACAGTGTGATTTTTATGCATTTTTCTTCTGCACAGTTGGAGTTTAAAATATGACAGGTAGTTTTTAGAATGTTTTCAGGGGCATCTTTCTTGGACATTGGTTAAATCTCACCTTTAGAAAATTTTGAAGCGCTATGGCCTTTCTATTTTATAAGCATTAAACCCCTTTGAGGGAATGGGACTAAAATATATTTAGTCAGGGACAGTTCCTCCACACTGGACAAGACATTTTAGTGTCTTCCCCAGTCAAGCTGTTTCTTCTACAGAAAAACTACTTCTGAAGGCAGAATTAACATTACATGTTTTTTCTCTGTTTAATATAAACATCACTGTCATCTTCCCAAGTTAAGTTAGGAATAGTCCTTGAATTAAAAACTTTAAGGACACAATGCTAATCCAGCTAAGGAAAACCTACTTCCCCTGGAGATTAGACATTATAAGTGACACTTGAATAATACAAATGCAAATTGTTGCACTTGCCTTGTAGCACTGGGCAGACTAGACTAGTGCAAGATAGTTGGCTTTAATGGGGATAGTCTGCTTTAGCAGATTATGGACATTGGGATAGAGAGGAGGAGGTCACTGACATTAGGTTTAGTTGTGTTACAAAGTCCAAAAGTTAGGATAAATAGTCAAAGCTTCTTGATATCTTTTCATATAATGTATGCAATAGGATTTGAATAGTAACATGGTATTTTTTTTTTTTGGAAGGCCACCTACATTTAATGCCAACACTGTCAAGTCTTATTAACTTAATGAAAAAGGTGCAAAGTTGGATCCTGTTGCAGAAGCCTTTCCAAAACCAGCGTATGTTAATGTTTTCTGCAGTTAGGCGAAAAGGGAAAAAAAGAGATTCTGGAGACTGGACCTCACAGGCTAGACACCTATGTGCTGGGCAGGAAAGGAGAAAACTAAATGCTTACATGCCACTAACTCTCGTTCATGTTTTTGGTATTACAAGAAGTGCTATTAGCATTACTGCAGCATGATCCCACTGACATCAGGGAGTCCTGACAGCAGAATCAAGCTTTAGCTGGACCAGTCATCTTTAGTTCTGCCATGTCATTGAAGACTCCACACTGAACACACCCTCTGATTCTGAAGTCTGTGAAGTCAAGTTCTGCCTAACTGAACTGTAAGAAGCTTTTCACTTGAAAAAAATATTTTTTGATAACATTCTTTCCACAGAAATGTAATGAACTACTATTTGACTTTCAACTTGATAAGGTAAAACTGACCTTTTTCCCATTTTCCTCTTTGTGTTACGTTACAAAGCAGTGGGGAAACTGATGCTTTTCATTGACTACTTGGCTATATTAGGAAGGCATTAATTAAACAGATTAATAAAACTAACCCACTTAATAATGATAAAGCTCATCCAGTTATGATAATAACTCTCAATATACTTTTTACAACCCTTAGGATTCTACTAGGACTAGCAATTTGTAGCTGTGTTTCTGGGTGGTGAATTACGTTTTTAGTTCTTGTTCTGTACTTTTGTGTTAACAGTATTTCATCCATCATGGCATACTCCTGACTTCAAGTTGAGATGCCAACAAATTATTTACATGCACATATAGTTAATATAGAGAAGTACTTCATTAGAACCACAATGGAAAAAAACGGGAATTAAATTTTGTAGGTTTCTATGAATATCAGACAATGTATTTATCACAAACAGGAGACAACGTTAGTTCTAAGGGATCAACAAATATAAATCCGTTTTAACAGAAGATTAAAACAGATGATTTGTTACCATTCATCATAAGCTAGCTTTTTTGTACTCAGGAACACTTTAGTCTTTCCAGTCCCCTTGTTCCTGCTGTATTAGTAGCTATTTCTTTAGTGGAAAAGGGGAGGTGATCTAAGTTCAGAGAATAATAGAAATCCAGTCTTACACTATTTACTCCATACTCCTACACTAATTATGCCATAGCACTTAGACCAAATGCTAAAAAAAGAAAGAGCTGGGTGGAATTGTCATCTCAGAAGGATTTAGGAAAGAGAATCTTTCAAAGACAAAGCAGACAGAGCAAAAGGAAAACAGTCTTTTTCAGTTTTAATTATTTGTTTTGTAGACTATTACAACGTACGAATGCACAAATAATACCAAAATCCAATTTTTCCACATTTGACATCTCCAAGTCTTGCTTGGATACCTATGGCTCCTACAAAAGACAGGAAACTGCTGTCAGAATGGAATAAATGAGGGCTGGATAGGTTGGGTCATGAAAGGACAGGTACAGTTGCATAGTTGCCATAGTTCCATGGTCAATTTTTCTTAAGACAGTATCCTATTCTAAAATTAATAGGATAATTTCAGGACCTGTGCTTTATGATTTTGTTCCAACTTTTGAAAGAAATTGTTGCTAAACTGTTATCTGCTGCAGGTGTAAATAAAACTGTCACATTTGCCATGAAAAAACCTTTCTTCTGAAACATGACTGACAGCGCAACAGTTTAAAACCTAGCAAATAAGGTGAGAAATCTTCTCATAAATAGGTATTGAGCCACCCTAAGGTGTCATACAGTATTACAAAGATGAACTCTAACATATGCATTATTGAGCAGCTTATGTCAGCTTTAAATATGAGAATATCATCCTTGTGTCATATTTCACTCCATTATGTGATAATTTAACTATATAGTAGATCTGCTGTTGCAGTTACAATGGACATGTTTATGAAATGTTTCCTTATCGTTGTGTGAAGATACATAAATAAATTCTGCTGTTTGTGCCAAGATGAATGCTGAACATATTGCTGCCCTTATTTAATTGTTGTTGAATATGCAAGAATAATAAAATCATTAGAAGAAATTATTTTGTTCAGGACCTCCTATATTTTCTCATATTTGTCACCTCTCCCAAAATTAAATGTTTCTGTTACTTGTAGTTACATTTCACTAATACTTGCCTACTAAATACTTTAATCTATACTTGAACTTTCTAAACAATTAATGGCAGCTGGCTTGGTAGAAAGTGTCTCTGAAAAGAATTCATATTGGGATTATTTGAAATAAGGAAAAGCACTTGTACAAAACTGAGCACCAAACTGATGAAAAGTGAACTCACATCAGAGCTATGTATATTTTATCCTTCTAATCAGGAACAAATCTGCATAGTCCATATAGAGCATGATGAAAAGTGCATACAAGTTCACAGTTTGAGCACAAAGATTAGTGTTAGTTTTAGTTTTAGTTTTATTTATGATTTTAAATTACATTAGAAATATAAACTTTTTCTATTTTTGCTATCAGACGTATTTCAACTACAAGTCAATTATTCAATACTGCGACTAAACTGTTCTTTTATGAAGCTGTACAGCTTGCTATTCTGTAGGAAAAGGAACACTATTGTGGTAAACATTCATAGTGGAATAATTTTAACAGGTGCTATACTCTCTTCAGGGAGACAATCTAGAAACAATCTTTTAATTTATGAGAACTTGTAGTTACATGTATGAATAATGGATGAAGAGAGCAGTATATATATGAAAAGCTCTGTAGGTCCTGGCATTATCAATACAATATAGGTCAGCAAGAGGGATGAACTGCTCTTCCCATGTTGTATCCTCACACTACAATACAGATGAGTCTGGTGTTCATTACATATTATTTTTACCTACCCTGGAAAAGGGGTGGATGGAAGTAGCTATGGCCTGGGTCTGCAAAATGGCATAAACGCAGAGAGATTCATATTTATTGTATTAAAATTTACCACAAAAAGAAACCAGATAAAAGTAAAATACTTATGCACTGGTGGAGTTTGTAGGGACTCCCTGAGGGATAGGGGGCAAGCAAAGAATAAAGTCAGGATCCTGAATTTTAGGAAAGCAAACTTCCAGCTCCTCAGGGAGTTAGTCAATAGGACCCCCTGGGAAACGTCCCTCAGGGACAAGGGAGCAGAACAGATCTGGCAGATCTTGAAGGACACTTTCCATAGAGCACAAGAGCTCTTGATCCCCAGGTGTAAGAAATCAGGAAAGGAAGGCAAGAGACTGGTATGTCTAAGTTGAGACCTTCTGGTCAAACTAAAGGGCAGGAAGGAAATGCACAGGTGGTGGAAGCAGGGACAGTTATCCTGGGATGAGCACAGGGATGCTGCCCAGTTGTGGAGGGGTGAGGTCAAGGAGGGACAAGGCGCAGCTGGAGCTGGACTTGGCAAGGGATGCAAAGAATAATAAGAAGGGCTTCTACAAGTATATCAGCCAGCAAAGGAAGGTCAAAGAAAGCGTACCCCCTTGACGAGAAAGACTAGCAAAACGGGCAACAGCTCAATGACTTCTGTGCCTCAGTCTTCACTGGCAGCGTCTCTTCTCACACCTCTTCAGGGGATGGACTGCAAGGTGGAGACTGGAGGAGCATAGTACTGTCCCAATCCAATGTTGGGCGAGGTTTTGATACGATCCCAAGAGCGAGATTAAGACTGGAAAAAGGAAAACATTGCACCCATTTTTAAAAAGGGTAGCAAGAAGGACTCTGGGAACTACCAGCCTGTTGGCCTCACTTCTGTGCCTGGGAAGATCATGGAGCAGATCCTCCCAGAAGCTCTGCTAAGGCACATGGAGGACAGGTGCCTCCCAGAAGCTCTCCTAAGGCACAGGGAGGACAGGGGGGTGATTCGAGACAGGCAGCATGGCTTCACCAAGGGCAAGTCCTGCCTGACTAGCCTAGTGGCCTTCTATGATGGAGTGACTGCATCAGTGGACAAGGGAAGAGCTATGGATGTTGTCTATCTGGACTTCTGTAAGGCCTTTGACACGATCCCCCACAACACCCTTCTCTCTAAATTGGAGAGATGTGGACTTGATGGATGGACTGCTGGGTACATGAGGAATTGTTTGGCTGGTTGCATCTAGAGGGTAGTGTCATTGGCTCAATATCCAGATGAAGATCGATGATGAGCAGTGTCCCTCAGGCGTCCGTACTGGGACCAGTACTGTTTAATATCTTCATCAATGACATAGTCAGTGGAATCGAGTACACCCTCAGCAAGTTTGCAGATGACACCTAGCTGAGTTGTGCAGTTGAGACACCCCAACACAGGCTGCGGGATGAAGGGGTTGAGAGCAGCCCTTCGGAGAAGGGCTTGGGGATACTGGTGAATGAAAAGCTGGACATGAGTGTTGTGGTTTAACTCTGAGGCTGCGGGATTCATGGATTGAGAGCAGCCCTTCGGAGAAGGGCTTGGGGATACTGGTGAATGAAAAGCTGGACATGAGTGTTGTGGTTTAACTCTAGTATAGCTGCTTGTGTATTCTCCCCTGGTCGGATGGGGGAGAGGGTCAGAAAGGTAAAAGTGAGAAAATACACGGACCCAGCAGTCCATCCATCAACATCTTGTTGGGATCATGGACACATGGTGGGATGGCTCCTATGACTGGAATGTTGCAATGGAGGCTTTTTAGGAAGGACAGAAAGGGAAGATGAGTACAGGGAGTTGCCCTTTATTTGAGAGAGCAATCGGAATGCATGGAGCTCTGCCTGGGGATGGACAGGGAGCCAACAGAAAGTTTGTGGGTCAGGATTAAAGAAAGGACAGGCAAAGGTGACATTATAATGGGTGTCTGCTTGTGGAGTAATTGCTGAGGGGTACTTTGGAAATTTACCCTCCAAGAACAACATTGAAACCGGGTGGAACGTAGCACTAATGTACAACGGGTCTGTGCCATGCAGATTCCCTGGATGGCCCTGGATGTTGGCAACGTCAGGGGCACCTGGTGTGCTGACTCTGGGAGAGATTGCATGGAGGGTGGAGTGGAGTGGAGGCATCGTGGCCACGCTGTGTGGACAGGGGAGTTTAAGGGTACACAGAATGTACATTGATAAGCTGTGTGTGCGATGCCCTGGGTCAAGGACCTGTCAACTTTGATGAAGTGCTGTACTTGGAGTGAACTTTGCTAATTATAATATCATTATAATA